>NC_080545.1:87269650-87362150 GCF_028640845.1 Ahaetulla prasina | reverse complement strand
AAAGAGGTGGAGACTCTAGAAAGAGTGTAGAGAAGAGCAACAAAGATGCTGAGGGGACTGGAGGCTAAAACATATGAAGAACGGTTGCAGGAACTGGGTATGTCTAGTTTACTGAAAAGAAGGACTGATAGCAGTGTTCCAATATCTTGGGGGCTGCCCCAAAGAAGAGCGAGTTAAGCTATTCTCCAAAACACCTGAGGGCAAGACAAGAAGCAATTGGTGGAAACTAATCAAGGGGTGAAGCAACTTAGAACTAAGGAGGAATTTCCTGACAGAACAATTAATCAGTGGAACAACTTGCCTCCAGAAGTTGTGAATGCCCCAGCACTGAAAGTTTTGAAGAAGATGTTGGATGACCATTTGTCTGAAGTGGTGTAGGGTTTCCTACCTAAGCAGGGGGTTGGACTAGAAGACCTCCAATGTCCCTTCCAACTCTGTTATTCTATTCTATTCTATTCTATTCTATTCTACCAAGTTCCTAGATCACTCAAGGTGACATTGTCCAATAGATAGAAGCATGAGAACTCATGTGAACCTATGTTCTTTTGGGGCAGGTGGAAACAATTAGAGACAGAGCAGACCTTTAAAAAACCTGAAGCTATACCATGAAGGGCTTTATAGATGAAGATGAGTACCTGGTATTGTAGATAGAAGCCCAGTGAGAGCTTTTCCAGGTCACTAAACAGAGGTATTACATGAGCATATTGTTGATTGATTATGTGCCATCAAGGTGATGTTGATGTTGTCCATTAGCAATCACATAGGTTTTCTCTGTGAAGATCTTCCCTAATCTGGTCCCTTAGGTTTTCTAGCAGTGCACTCATCATTACTGTATCTGAGTCTATCTACCTTGCTGCTGGACATTGTCTTCTTTTTTCTACTATCTATCCCAGCATTAGAGTCTTATCCAGAGGTAATGTGACCAATGTAGAATAATTTAAACCTGGTCATTGCTGCCTTGAGGGAGAATGGCTGGGTTGTTCTGTTCAACAATTCACTTATTTGTTTTCTTGGCTGCCCATAGTATCCACAGGAGTCTTCTCCACCATCAAAGTTCAAAAACATCAATACTCTTTCTACCTGCTTGTTCAAAGTCTAGGGCATATTATGGAATGCCCAAAACTGCTGTTACTGCTACCTTCTGGACTAACTACAACTTCCACATGTTCGTCAAGGGCAGCACATCATAGAACACTTTACAATAATCCAATGACTAAGGCTAATGACTAAGGCATGAGTGATGCCTCTTGATCCAGAAACAGTCACAATTGATGCAGAAAGCTGTGCAAAGACCCTCTGAGTGACAGCTGTCACCAGCTCCTCAAACAGACCTGCAAGTTCAGGAGGACCTCCAAATTGTGTATCAACTCTCTGGAGAGAAAGTTGGAAACTCTCTAGCCCTAGTCTCAGAATTCAATTTTGCCAAACACTATTCTTCCCCCATCCAAGTCCAACAACCTTCAAACACCAGGAAAAAATGATGGCATAATTTGGTCAGCCAACGGTAGAGATATATAATAGGGTATCAAGAGCAGACTGATATACCTTATTCTGTGTTGATAGATGACTTCTCCTGACATTGTCATCTTCATATCTCCTTCTGACACTAGATGGGCTGACACTAGGTAGGCGGATGGTCAGCTATGTACCTTGTCAACTTGCAAAACATTTCTAGTCTGCTCTCAAGTTGCCATGGGCAGCAAAGGGGGGAGCACATTCCACGCATACCTTCTTCCAAGTTTGGATCTCAGATTACCAAAGCCGGATTGTGAGACGTGTTTTCTACAGCCCGCAGAAGTGCCTCATTGTAAAATGTGATTTATGACACAGACTGAGAGGAGGGGGGAAAGAGGGTCAAAGTTGAGCCGTAACTTAAATGCGGCAGAGTTGACCTCACATTAGATGCCCAACATGTTGCTCCTAATAAATAACTGGCTTTCTTTTGAAACTTGGCTCGAGGCTCATGAGTTAATTAGGGCATCTATTGGAAACTTGACATACCAATTATTTTGGTGTTGACCCAAAGCAGTAAAGAAGGCTAGGTGACAATGAATTGAGAGCCATCCACATGGTCCAAGTATTCCTTGCATCAGGTCACAACAATGAATAAGATGCACGGTTCTGACGGCAACTAATTTCTATCAGTCATGAAAATGGTGACCAGGGTAGATCTTAGAATAAGGCCCCGATTGTCCAAGTGCTACTTTTGACCCATTTCATGATAACAAGTTCTGGATTAGTAATAAGACGACTCTGGCTCATCGTCACTTTCAACCCCTGAAGTCCACTGGCTGAGTTCTGATTCAATCTTTCTCAACCCAATTTGTGGATTATTGTTGCAAGCCAAAAGAAAAAGGAAGTAATTCATATGCCTTGAGGACCTGAAAGGGGATATAAATTCAACAAATAAGTAAAACCTGCATACATCCACTATTTTTTTTAACCTATGTTCATGTGGAGGATAAAAGAGCTGTCAATGTTGCAATAAGACTGCATTCAGAGATCCTCAACCTTTTCAGACTGAAACTTGACAAACCTATTGTCAACACTCTCACAAAATAGATGCCGGGGGATCTTGCTGACTAACAAAACAACTATCAAGGAGAACTTACATAGTTATGAAGATTTCAGAATGACAGCAGTCAACAAAAAGCAAAGACTTTTGAAGGTCAAAAGCCCTACTAAAATTAAGAAGGAAGCAAGGTTGTTTCTTTCAGAGTCTATAATCTACTCAAAAATCTCATACCTATTTTGTCCAAAATTTGATATTTATACAATAATGGAGGAGGTTGGGTGGATTTTTGAGCATGACGGGTTGAGTTCTGTGCATCTTATTCACAGTGCCCCTATCTATTTCGATATTCTGACAGTTAATGAAAGTTTAACAACAAATTGCTGACATTCAGGGCAAAGATTTGACGGCTGTAAAGAAGGGCTTAAATAATTGCCCTTGAACTATAAGCAATTCAATATCAGTAGCTTCCGTACGTCAGCTTTCTATAAATCATGTTTCTGCTTTTAAAAAGAAAACAAAAACCTGCCTATGGGAAATGTAATTGGTGTCCTCTTGATTATAATAGCAACGCAAGATTAAAGGGAATCATCTCATTACATTCTGAAAATTATACAGTACATCAAATGATATTTATTTTATTTATTTATTTTATTTATTCGTATTTTTATACCACCCTTCTCCGAAGACTCAGGGCAGTGTACAGCCAATAAAACGACAAAAACCCAACAAATTTAAAATACACTATCAAATTTAAAAAACTGATTCAATCGCTGTAACTTAAAATAATTAGCTAAAATTTATCAAAACTAAAACCTTGGTAAAAACCCTATTAAAACCCACTACAACCCCCATACTAAAATAAATCAGGCTAGCCCCGCTTGGTGAAAAAAGAAAGTCTTGAGCTCGCGCTTAAAGGTCCGGAGATCAGGGAGGAGACGGAGTCCCACCGGTTGTTGGTTTATGCACGTTTGTTGGTTATGTCACTGCGACATTTTGGAACAACGTCTTTGACATTCCAATAAATAAGGAGTTTGATCTGATGATTAAGTGACCAGGTTAGAAAATGGGAGCCTGTGAGTTCTAGTCTTTAGGCATGAAAGCCAGGTGGGTGTCTTTGGGCCAGAGGTGGGATTTACATACTATAGCAACCGGTTTGCCCAACACCGGAAATGTGAGTGTGCGCCGTTCACACATGTGTGGACAAAACAGGGCAATTTGCTTACGCGTGCCGTCTGCGCATGCATATGGCATCAAAAACACAGCAATATAGGATGGGATCGCACCCAGATGGGTGGGTGCAGAATGGGATAGGTGGGTGACCCACCCGCAGGTTGCCACTACTGGTTCGCCCGAATCGATCCGAACCAGCTGTATACCACCTCTGTTTTGGACCAGTCACTCTCTCTCAGCCCAATTCACCTCAAAGGGTTGTTACTGTGGGAAAAATAGGAGGGGGAAGATGTGTTGGATGTGTTGACTGTCTTGAGTCCCATGATAAAGAAGGACATGTGTAGACCTTAATGCTTATGATAGCCATAAAAAATACAGGATCTTTTATATCCAGTTATAATAGAAGGAGAAAATAAAGGAGAAAAAATGGCACATTTCAACCTATTTATATTGACAACTGGGACTGGGCTGAATATTTGTGCATTTCTTTGACCTCTATTGAGCCCTGGGAGGCTGACAAGACAATAAAAATGGCAAAAGAAAAAAAAAACACCCCACATCCTCCAATCACAGTAAAGACTGCAAATCTTCTCCAAAAGCCATGTTGAAAATAGTACCTTCAAGGTGACTGGATAGATTTAGGACAAAGCATGTTATTTCCGTGGTTTTATTCCTTGCTCGTGTGGCGGTTTCTTGATCTGAGGGCTTGTAGGTAAAACTGAATGTACCTGTGAGAAATTGCGCTGAGACCGAGAGAGAAGGAGGAACATTTCTAGACACGATTAGCAGATGGGAGAAGTTGTTACTGGCTTCTCCAAGTAATGGATTCTTAGCTCAGCAAACAGTCGAAGAAAAGAAATTCAAAACCTTCAAAGCAGTGGTGGGTTGCTATCAGTTCGCTCTGGTTCGGGCAAACAGGTGGCTGCAGCAGTGGCGGGAGGCTCCGCCCACCTGCCTGGACACTTCTGCGCATGTGCAGAAGCTTCTGTGCATGCATGCAAGCACCCACGAGCAAACCACTAGCAACGAGTTTTGAAACCTGCCCCTGCTTCAAAAGGACCCAACCTTAAGGGACTCACTAATAAAAAACTACCACTGGGGAGTTCCAATCTCCATTCGCAAGATGCTGTCTTCTAGGCCCTAATTCTGACAAACTCATTAAAGACGGTCTGTGTGATTCTTGCTCCCTTGATCATGCTCCTCAGTTAAGGGATTTGACAGTAATATTTTTGCCACTGATCAAAATCACATGGTGTTCCATGTGGCCACTAAAAGAGAAATGAGGCTAAAACTAGAAGGAGGAGTTGAAAAAACTAGAAGCCTGACTAGGTGGCTCAGTGGCTAAGACACTGAGTTTGTTGATCAGAGAGGTTGGCAGTTTGGCGGTTCGAATCCCTAGTATAGGTCTCCTGCGTGAGCAGGGGGTTGGACTAGATGACCTCCAAGGTCCCTTCCAACTCTGTTATGGTTACAAATGCTGGCTTAATTCAATTTATAATTTTGTTTCCTTTTTGAATGTTTTTTTCCAGTGAGACCGGTCTGTCTGGGCAACCTAGACTACCCAATTATGGGATGGAGCAGGGGTGAAATGCTCCCGATTCGGACCGGATCACCCGATCCAGTAGCGATGGTGGTGGGTGGTTCGGAGAACCAGTAGCAAAAATCCTTGCCCCCCTCCCACCCCAGCTGAGCCATGCGATCATCAGAGGGTTGTTTTTTTTTACTTTTAAAAGCATTTTTTCTTCGGCTGAAAAAAATGCTTTCAAAAGTTAAAAAAAATGCTGTGCATGCATGGGGGGGGGGTGAATTGAATTATGGGTGTGGGCACATCCACATGTGACCCCCCTCCCATGCTCCCCATGCTTTTGGCACGCAACGGCAAAAAGGTTAGCCATCACTGCTATATGCTATTGCTATTGCTAATTTGGGCCACTCTGCTAATAGTTGTAGGAAAGATATGTTCACAAAAATATTTATTCTATACTGCTGGTTAGATGATTCACACATTGTATACCTTCTTAACTGAATGATTATAAAATGCAAATTATATTTGAGATTTGAAGGAACTTTCTTAGCAAAATTTCAGGAGAGGTTTGACATTGCCTTTCCTCCATCTGGAACAGAGGGTGCAACTGGCTCAAGAAAGATCACCCAGCTGGCCTGATCCTTAAGGCAGACTAGAACTCACACCCTCCTAGTTTCTAGCCTCATCCCGTAACCACTATACCCAGCTGGTTCTCAGACTGGCTGGGTGGAATTTTGAGCAAGAATATTGCGCAAGAATATTTCACACTGCAACATTTTCACAAACCTTTGCTCTCTGATTTCACACATACCAATCAGGACTTCTTAGTGCAGTAAAGATGGTAGTGAACTTCCATGCATGAATAAGTCCTTAGTTATTAAAACAGCTTGTGACATATCCGGATACTTTCATCAGTAGATGGAAACCATCACTTGATACCAGTTGCTAAGAGCACTTTTCAGATCTCTGCTAACTAAAGCCCAAACCTGCAAGGCAATTCAAAATCTTTTAATATGTATTATAATTGGGATAAAAGAAATGGCCATAAATTATGTTGAAAGTGGACAGCGTGATTTGACCAGATGGTGTCCATCACCTCATAGATACGAAACAGTAAATAAGTCCCTACTGATCTCTGCTCAAAATTTCATACAAAAAGGGCTGTTTTGGGAAAAGATTCAACTGGAAACTCATTTGTATTTGGGAAAGTATTGTACCAAAAATACAGCAGAATAGGACGTTCAAGTCTCAAAAGTGGAAATTTTGAGTAGTTCAGAGAACTGGTAAATACCACCTCTCGCTGGCCCTGCCCCCATCTATTCTCTGCCTCCTGACACCCAGCTGATCAGGAGGAAATGGGGATTTTGTAGTAACCTTCCCCTGGAGTGAGGAAGAAATGAAGATTTTACAGTATCCTTCCCCTGCAATGCCCACCAAGCCACACCCACCAAGCCATGCCATGCCATGCCACGCCCCCAAGCCACACCCACAGAACCGATAGTAAAAAATTTTGAATCCCTCCACTCTGTGGCATCCACCTTGTGGAATCTTCTCTCTCTGGAGGTCAGGCTGATTCTAACCATGTTGACCTTTTGTAAGACCCTAAAAACCTGGTTCTGTGCTCCAGATTAGGTCCCTGAGTGTGTGCAGGGACCTTCTTCTTGATTGTGTGAGTGATATGGCTTTGATGTTCTCACCTTCTTTGAATTTTAACCCCTGCAATCTTTGTCATTGTTTTTATTCCATTTAATTCTGGTCACTGCCCAGAGTAGGTTATTGAAATTGGCAGTCACATAAACCGAAAAGTTATAAATATATATTTCGGAGAAATAGGTTCAGAAATGCAGTAAGTTACATCAGAAATTCAACAAATTGGGATAAGCTGAACATTCAGCTGTTGGAAAAACTGGAAGAACTTCACTAGAGGAACCCCTCAGACTGATACAAAAGGCCTTAACAAATTGGTTATTTTTTTAATAAGGTAAATAATATTGCTTCTCAGGTGTATTATGTTTATAGTGTTGTGGTCCGCCAGCAGCCTGTGGAACTGGCAACGGAGTCAGACAACAATGAGGCTGAGAAAGAGCATGGGCCAGTCCTGGAGGCTGGGGAAGACCCAGATGAGGGCTCTGCATCAGAGGCTGAGGTTATGTGCGGAATTCGGAGCCTCCAGAGGCTGACAGTACTGAGGCAGAGGAACAGGAAGAGGCTATTCCTAATGCAGGCATGAGAAGAGCTGCCAGAAGGCAAGAGCAGCTAAAGCAAAGAGGATGACTTGGGAGTAGGGCCAAGAGCTGATTGGCCCCTCCCATAAGGCTTAAAAGACCAGCAACAGTGTTTGGGCTTTGCCGGAAAACAACATGGATAGCTTAGTCTTCTTGCATTTATTTTGTATCCGTGTCTTCTGAACTTTTGTCAAGAAAGGCCTTTGGCAGTTTGCCTAATTGGGCCAAGGTTGGTGATAGGATTGAGGAATTTGTGTTGGGAAGAATTTGTTTAATTTACTTGAACTACACTGAGAATGAAATAATTCTCAGCTGTTCAAATAAAGTTTGTTTGTTTTTACACTGACTGAGTTTCCTACTACCTACTGGGACCTGGGTCACAAAAGATAGGATCAAGGGGTGAAAAATGGATTGCAGTATTATAATTCAAAATCCACTAACCCCAGCCCTTACTTACCTATATACGTCACCACAATGCAAATATGAACAGGCTACTGTCAACATGTTTTATTGTACTGTGAGTTATACAAAGTATGTAGGTCAATATATATTCTCCCCTTACTAGAGAGATTACCAGAGAGGACAGATGAGTTTTATGTAGGCTTTCTCCTCCAAGACTCAAACCCGGCTACCACGCTTGCAGTGGTAAAATTCTGTGTCACTGCAATGGCCACAAGAAAAAAACACTGGTTACAGCATTATAGATGTCAACCTGTGCCAATTTTTTGGAGACATCTATAACAATTTTTGGAAAAATACATTTACTCATACTTATCGGCTCTCCATTCATGTAAATTAGGGTTTGAGATCATGTATTTTCATAGTAGGGCTGTTATTATTCATGATTAATGTCAATATTATTTTTAATTTATTGTAAGTCTATTGCTGGTCGATGACCATAACAAAGTTTATAGTAAGCTCAAACTGCCCAAGGAGCTGCTGATTCAGTTCTACAGAGGAATTATTGAGTCTGTCATTTGCACCTCTATAACTGTCTGGTTCGGTTCTGCAACCCAACAAGAAAAACACAGACTTCAGAGGATAATTAGAACTGCAGAAAAAATAATTGCTACCAACCTGCCTTCCATTGAGGACCTGTATACTGCACGAATCAAGAAGAGGGCCGTGAAAATATTTGCAGATCACTCGCATCCTGGACATAAACTGTTTCAACTCCTACCCTCAAAACGACGCTATAAAGCACCGCACACCAGAACAACTAGACACAAGAACAGTTTTTTCCCGAAGGCCATCACTCTGCTAAACAAATAATTCCATCAACACTGTCAGACTATTTACTGAATCTGCACTACTATTAATCGTCTCATAGTTCCCATCACCAATCTCTTTCCACTTATGACTGTATGACTATAACTTGTTGCTGGCAATCCTTATGATTTATATTGATATATTGACCATCAATTGTGTTGTAAATGTTGTACCTTGATGAACGTATCTTTTCTTTTATGTACACTGAGAGCATATACACCAAGACAAATTCCTTGTGTGTCCAATCACACTTGGCCAATAAAAAAATTCTATTCTATTCTATTCTATTCTATTCTATTCTATTCTATTCTATTCTGTGTGTGTGTGTGTGTGTGTGTGTGTGTGTGTGTATGTTTTCTGAGGTTTTTCTCCTACAAATAGGAAGCTGTAAGCACCTAGCTTGATGATGACGAATGGGATTTCGTCGAAACGTCGCCAAGACACTTCCAATTTTATGCGGGAGAAAACCCGAATAACCAAAGACCTACACACACACACACGCACAGGCACGCACACACACACACACACACACACACACACACACACACACACACACACATATATATATATATATATATAGTCTTGTTGTTCTGTTTTCTATTGGAATGAGGACGAAACCATTGCCATCTCAGGCTTCATCGTGAGCCCGAAGATGACAATGAGATGTCATTAAGACACTTCCAATTTTACAGGAGAAAAACAACCAAAGACATATACAAACACCTGAAACCTCAGATAAAATATATATATATATATATATATATATATATATATATATATATATATATATTGGAAGTGTCTTGGCGACGCCAGCCATATTTCAGTCAGCTTAGCAATGCGCAGTTTCAAACAGCTGCGATCATTATTGTGAGCAAAGCAAGCCTGAAGATGACGAATGAGACTTCATCGAACGTCGCCAAGACACTTCCAATTTTACACGGAGAAAACCGAATAACCAAAGACCTATATACAAACACCCGTGAAAACCTCAGAAAACAAATATATATATATATATATATATATATATATATATATATATATGAAAATATATATATATATGGTTATTCGGGTTTTCTCCCACGTAAAATTGGAAGTGTCTTGGCGACGTTTCGACGAAGTCTCATTTGTCATCTTCAGGCTTCAGCTTCGTGCTTCTGGGAGCAATGTGTGATTGCAGCTGTTTCTTCCTTTTTAACTGCTAGTGGGGGTTTGAACTGATTGGGTGGGAGCTTGGCTGTGCTCTGATTGGATGGGGTTTTTTTGTGCTCTGATTGGCTGGGGGTGTGTCCTGTTTGGGTGGGGGCTTGGTTGTGCTCAAATTAGTCTGAGTTGCAGGGGGATCTGAGCTGGTGAGCTGCACTGCTGCTGTTTGGCTTCGTGTTCGTGGTCGTGCTACATCTTCGTAGTGGGTGTCAGTCTGCTGCATGTATGGATTGGAGGGGTTTGAAATGGCTAATGTTGCAGCTGCGGTCTGGCTTCTGGTCCTTGGTCGTGCTTCCTGATCAGTGTGGGTTTGGGTGTGCTTTCTGGGTGGATGTGTGGTGGTGACATCCTGTGTGGACCTCGTGAGTGTGGGTCTGGTGTCATTCCTCGTGTTAGGGACACGCTTGTCAATAAGGGCAGGTTTCAAATGGCTGGTAGGCGGGAGGTATCATCTCGCTTTGTTCATGCTGTGTGGGCGTTTATCTCGATGGCTTCTCTGATTATTCTGTTGTTAAAGTGTTCAGTTTTGGCGATAGTTCTGGTCTTTTAAAGTCAATATCGTGTCCTGTGACTTTAAAGTGTTGGACCAGGGAAGAAGTTGGTTCCTCTTTTTTGAATGAGTTCTTGTGTTCTTCAATGCGTGCACTTATTCTTCTGTTGGTTTGTCCAATGTATGTGGTGGGGCAGGCGGTGCATGGGATTTCATATACTCCTTGATTTTCTAACTCAATTTTGTCTTTGGGGTTTCTTAGGATGGTGGATATTTTTTGGTTTGTGCAGAATGCTGTCTTGATGTTATGTTTGTGGAGGATCTTGCTGATTCTGTCTGTGGTGCCTTTTATATATGGGAGGAGGGCTGTGCCATTTTCTTGCTCTCTGTCTTGGGTTTTAGTGGGGGGTTCTTTTTGGATTAGTTTGGTAATCTTATTTCTCTGGAATCCATTGGATGTTAGTACGTTTGTGAGAGTGTGTAGTTCGGTTTTTAGGTGTTGTTCGTCAGCTAAGCATTTTGTTCTAGAGATGAGTGTCTTGGCTACGGAGTTGATCTGTGCTGGGTGGTGGGGTGAGAGTGCATGCAGATAGCGGTTTGTGTGTGTTTTCTTCTGGTAGATGGTGTGTCCTAGGGAGCCATTGGGTTTCTTGTAGACTAAGACATCTAGGAAGGGAAGTTGGTTGTTAACTTCTGTTTCCATGGTGAACTGTATTTTGGGGTGTAGGCTATTGAGGTGTGTGAGGAAGTTTTCAAGTTTTTCTTTCCCGTGTGGCCAGATTATGAAGGTGTCGCCTACGTATCTGAGCCAGAGTTTGGGTTTGTGATCAGATTTTTCTAGTGCTTGGGTTTCAAAGTGTTCCATGTAGAGGTTGGCAATGACAGGTGAGAGGGGTGATCCCATGGGTGCGCCTTCTATTTGTTTGTATTTTTGTCCGTTATAGATGAAGTATGTGTTGGATAGGCAGTGGTTGGTCAGATCTAGGATGTGCTTGGGGGTTATATTTGTTTTGGATAGCTGTCAAGGCTTCTTTGATTGGCACTTGGGTGAAGAGGATATGACATCAAAGCTCACGAGTAGGTCGCTGGGCTGTAAGTTTTGTTTCTTTATGATCTCTATGAACTGGAATGAGTTTTTACGTGTGAGGCGATGGATTCTGCATAGGGCTGTAGTTGTTTGGCGAGAAATTTGGCTAGGTTTTGTAGAGGTGAGCCTATGGAGCTGACTATGGGTCTGAGTGGGGTTCCTTCTTTGTGTATCTTGGGAGGCCGTAGAGCTTAGGGCATCTGGATGATTTCTCTGGGAATGATTCTTTGTTGGATTTCTTCGCTGATGGGGAGGCTTTTATTTTGGATCTAGTGGTTTTTCTAGGTAGGTGGTGGGGTCTGTTTTAGGGGCTTGTATGCAGGGTCTTGGAGTAGGTTGGTTAATTTGGTTTGGTAGTCAGATGTGTTCATAACCACCGTGGCGTTGCCCTTGTCTGCTGGTAGGATTATTATGCTGGTGTCTTTTTCAGGTTAAGTAGTGCTGTCTGTTCCTCTTTGGGTAAGTTGCTTTTGGGTGGCTTGCTGCTGCAGAGGATGTTGGTGATTTCGAGTCTGATTTTGTTAGCGCCATCGGGTTGATTTTGGTCAGGCTGGTTTCAACTCCGCATATAATGGTCTCAGTGGGGATGTATTTGGGAGTGACTGCAAAGTTGAACTTTGGAAAGGACATCGGTTTCAGCTTTGGTGAGGATCCTATCTGAGATGTTATGCACTGTTTGTTTCATGTGTTGCTGTGAGGGTGGAGGGGTTTGTTTTCTGGCGTTCTTGTAGTCTTCGGAGTTTGTTGGTGTGTGTGTCCGTCTTGAGGGTGGTCTGTGTTTCGCCTCCAGACGGCAAGTTGTTTGGATTTGTCCCAAAGTGCAGGGTGGATCTTGTTGCTGAGTTTGAGGTGAAGTGTGAGGAGATCTTTGTTGATTTGATCTAGGAGGAATCTTTTGTGTGAAGTTCATTTCTGATTAAGGCCAATTCTGTTCTTTTTAGGATGCGCTTTGGCGGCTGCAGAGTTGGAGTGGAATTTCAATTGGAAGCATTTGGGGATTAAATTTTGATCTCGGCAGTTTCGAGGGAATGCAAGGTCACATAAAATGGAAGCTCTTTGGACTTCTAGTTTTCATAGGTCCTGGTCAGATGGTGGATTTCCTCCCGTAGAGGTGCAATATTTGTTTTCTGAGGTTTTCACGGGTGTTTGTATATAGGTCTTTGGTTATTGGTTTTCTCCGTAAAATTGGAAGTGTCTTGGCGGCGACGGTCTCATTCGTCATCTTCAGGCTTCAGCCGTGCTTCTGGGAGCAATGTGTGATTGCAGCTGTTTCTTCCTTTTAACTGCTAGTGGGGTTTGAACTGATTGGGTGGGAGCTTGGCTGTGCTCTGATTGGATGTGGGTGCTCTGATTGGCTGGGGTGTGTCCTGTGTTGGTGGGGGCTTGGTTGTGCTCAAATTAGTCTGAGTTGCAGGATCTGAGCTGGTGAGCTGCACTGCTGCTGTTTGGCTTCGTGTTGTGGTCGTGCTACATCTTCGTAGTGGGTGTCAGTCTGCTGCATGTATGGATTGGAGGGGTTTGAAATGGCTAATGTTGCAGCTGCGGTCTGGCTTCTGGTCCTTGGTCGTGCTTCCTGATCAGTGTGGGTTTGGGTGTGCTTTCTGGGTGGATGTGTGGTGGTGACATCCTGTGTGGACCTCGTGAGTGTGGGTCTGGTGTCATTCCTCGTGTTAGGGACACGTTTGTCAATAAGGGCAGGTTTCCAAATGGCTGAGCGGCGATGCTTGTCATCAGTTCATGCTGTGTGGGCGTTTTTACTATACGATCCAAGTTACTGTTGGAAAAACTGGAAGAACTTCACTAGAGGAACCCCTCAGACTGATACAAAAGGCCTTAACAAATTGGTTATTTTTTTAATAAGGTAAATAATATTGCTTCTCAGGTGTATTATGTTTATAGTGTTGTGGTCCGCCAGCAGCCTGTGGAACTGGCAACGGAGTCAGACAACAATGAGGCTGAGAAAGAGCATGGGCCAGTCCTGGAGGCTGGGGAAGACCCAGATGAGGGCTCTGCATCAGAGGCTGAGGTTATGTGCGGACTTCGGAGCCTCCAGAGGCTGACAGTAGTGAGGCAGAGGAACAGGAGGAGGCTATTCCTAATGCAGGCATGAGAAGAGCTGCCAGAAGGCAAGAGCAGCTAAAGCAAAGAGGATGACTTGGGAGTAGGGCCAAGAGCTGATTGGCCCCTCCCATAAGGCTTAAAAGACCAGCAACAGTGTTTGGGCTTTGCCGGAAAACAACATTGATAGCTTAGTCTTCTTGCATTTATTTTGTATCCGTGTCTTCTGAACTTTTGTCAAGAAAGGCCTTTGGCAGTTTGCCTAATTGGGCCAAGGTTGGTGATAGGATTGAGGAATTTGTGTTGGGAAGAATTTGTTTAATTTACTTGAACTACACTGAGAATGAAATAATTCTCAGCTGTTCAAATAAAGTTTGTTTGTTTTTACACTGACTGAGTTTCCTACTACCTACTGGGACCTGGGTCACAAAAGATAGGATCAAGGGGTGAAAAATGGATTGCAGTATTATAATTCAAAATCCACTAACCCCAGCCCTTACTTACCTATATACGTCACCACAATGCAAATATGAACAGGCTACTGTCAACATGTTTTATTGTACTGTGAGTTATACAAAGTATGTAGGTCAATATATATTCTCCCCTTACTAGAGAGATTACCAGAGAGGACAGATGAGTTTTATGTAGGCTTTCTTCTCCAAGACTCAAACCCGGCTACCACGCTTGCAGTGGTAAAATTCTGTGTCGCTGCAATGGCCACAAGAAAAAAACACTGGTTACAGCATTATAGATGTCAACCTGTGCCAATTTTTTGGAGACATCTATAACAATTTTTGGAAAAATACATTTACTCATACTTATCGGCTCTCCACTCATGTAAATTAGGGTTTGAGATCATGTATTTTCATAATAGGGCTGTTATTATTCATGATTAATGTCAATATTATTTTTAATTTATTGTAAGTCTATTGCTGGTCGATGACCATAACAAAGTTTATAGTAAGCTCAAACTGCCCAAGGAGCTGCTGATTCAGTTCTACAGAGGAATTATTGAGTCTGTCATTTGCACCTTTATAACTGTCTGGTTCGGTTCTGCAACCCAACAAGAAAAACACAGACTTCAGAGGATAATTAGAACTGCAGAAAAAATAATTGCTACCAACCTGCCTTCCATTGAGGACCTGTATACTGCACGAATCAAGAAGAGGGCCGTGAAAATATTTGCAGATCACTCGCATCCTGGACATAAACTGTTTCAACTCCTACCCTCAAAACGACGCTATAGAGCACCGCACACCAGAACAACTAGACACAAGAACAGTTTTTTCCCGAAGGCCATCACTCTGCTAAACAAATAATTCCATGAACACTGTCAGACTATTTACTGAATCTGCACTACTATTAATCGTCTCATAGTTCCCATCACCAATCTCTTTCCACTTATGACTGTATGACTATAACTTGTTGCTGGCAATCCTTATGATTTATATTGATTTATTGACCATCAATTGTGTTGTAAATGTTGTACCTTGATGAACGTATCTTTTCTTTTATGTACACTGAGAGCATATGCACCAAGACAAATTCCTTGTGTGTCCAATCACACTTGGCCAATAAAAAAATTCTATTCTATTCTATTCTATTCTATTCTATATATGTGTGTGTGTGTGTGTGTGTGTGTGTGTGTGTGTGTGTGTGTGTATGTTTTCTGAGGTTTTTCTCCTACAAATAGGAAGCTGTAAGCACCTAGCTTGATGATGACGAATGGGATTTCGTCGAAACGTCGCCAAGACACTTCCAATTTTATGCGGGAGAAAACCCGAATAACCAAAGACCTACACACACACGCACACGCACGCACACACACACACACACACACATATATATATATATATATATATAAAAACAGGCTATTGTCATGAGCTCATGACACATGTTGCATTATTTTGGCTTCATTGTAGTTAGGAACAGAGGCCTATGCGCTGAACTATGAAACATGAAACATATCACATATTCCTATTCAACAAAGCCACCATCTTAATCAGTGGTGGGTTGCCCCCGGTTCGGACCAGTTCAGACCGATTCGCAAGAACCGGTAGTAAAACTGGCAGGAGGCTCCGCCCACCAACCCAGACATCATCAGGAAACTTCTGCGCATGCACAGAAGCACACGTGCGAGCATCACTCACGCACGCAGTCCCATTGCAAACCGATAGTAAAGGTAAGTAGAGCCCACCCCTGATCTTAATCCAAGTAAATACACATTTCAATATGAGTTGAGCATTTGGAAAGAAAGGGAGTGCTTACATTTCAGTATTTTTGTAAAATGTCCTTTTTTTCCCCAAATGTCTAAAAATCAAAATAAATCTCTATAGACATTTATGAAAAACCACGTGATTTCAATTCCTCACCCAGATTTGGACTGCGGGGGTGGATACAATGGTGGGGGGGAGTGGGGCAGGCTAATAGAAAGTCTGTCCATCTTGACTGGATTCCAGTAGTGCAAGACTCCTTCAAGTGGTAAATAAAGATGTTAGCAGTTTACTCTTCTTTTGACAAGTAACACATTGTTTTCAAATAGCAAGACCAAATTGTTGGCAATCGTCTGAGATCTGCACATCAAACAGGTGCCCATGAGATACGTTTGCCAAACTTAAGTATATACTAAAGCCAAGTATAAGAAGAATATCACTGCTGTGGCAGCTTTGAAAAATGTTGCTAACATATTTGCTAGGCTCTGGAGGAGCATCATTTCGCTAGACCCCCATGCTGCCTTCATTGCCGCTTAAAGGAGGAAAAATAGGCAGTTCAATCTCAAACCAATAAGCAAAATCCACCGATCCTGACATTCGTGTTATCGTGGAAGGCTTAGCGGACGCGCCGTTCGAAAAACTAAACAAGAATTTCATTGCATTTCCTAAAGGAGAAGAGAGAGCTACAGAAAATCCCCAATTACACCCAGAAGGAAATAGGTCCAAAGGCATTTAGGTCAAGTAAACACAAGTGATACCGAAGAGCCAATTTTCTGCCACCATTCTGCTATATTCTATTTGTTTTCTGCTTGAAGTTTACATTTTGTTTATTTATCAAATTTCCACACCTCCCATCGCCACTGGGTGGATCTGGGTGGTTTACAAATAAGCCACCCCACAAAATCACCTCAACGTGTTCAGAAAGGTTTCCAATGATATAATCAGAGGTGCGATTCAGATCGGCCGGTTCGGGCCGGTTCGGGCAAACCGGTATTGGAGACCTGCAGGTGGGCCCGCCCACCCGTCTGGGCACAATCCCGTCCTATATCACTGTGTTTTTGATGTTGCATGCATGTGCAGATGGTGTGCATGAGCGAATGGCTGTGTTTGGTGACGCCACACGCACATGAAAACGAAACAATTTCTCACATTTCTGGTGCTGGGCGAACCGGTAGCTACTGTAAGTGAAACCCACCTCTGGATAAACAGCTGAAATAGTGTTGAACATTAAAATAACCTTGAAAGATTAAGTCTACGACGATCCTTAGTCATTTTGGGGATGAACACCCTCGAATGGTGTGGGAGTATGAACAGATTTCCAGAAAAATTGCAGACTACAAGAACCATTCGCATTTAAGTTTGAGATGCAGACAACACAGACTCATTCCCAACAGCCTGTGCCTGTGTTCAACAGTGAAGGGACACAGGGCACAAAACATCCTGCAGACAAGAAGGCTCCACACCCATTTGCACCACAGATAAACTTCCAAGTGGCCTCAATGGGTCAATGAATGGAAATGACCAGCTGTCTGCAAGGAATATAAATCCTTCCATTCCCCATCATTCAGTCAGAACTGAAGAATCTTCTTGGATGAAAAGCGAAACATCTTCAAAAAACAAACAAACCAAGAAAGTCCAGTTGCCTCCTGAAAAAGCACCTTTGGGATAACTTGAAAGATTCAATATTATTGCAATTATTGCAAGACTCCTGGTGGTTAAATTCGTATTGCTGGCAAACTCTGCCCACAGCTTAGATTATGATTCTGCTGGAGCTCAAGGTTGACTCAGCCTTCCATCCTTCTAAGGTCAGCAAACCACCCAAAGAGTGCTGTAAAGCACTATGGGACAGTATACAAGTCTAAGTGCTACTGTTATTGCTAATCTTCCATAGAAATGTGTAGAAATAAAAAATATTGAAGACCAAATTCAACGGGGCCAATAGAACACAACAGAACAGAATAGAATAACAGAGTTGGAAGGGACCTTGGAGGTCTTCTAGTCCAACCCCCTGCCTAGGCAGGAAACCCTTCACCACTTCAGACAAATGGTTATCCAATCTCTTCTTAAAAACTTCCAGTGTTGGAGCATTCACAACTTCTGCAGGCAAGTTGTTCCACTTTTAACTGCTCTAACTGTCAGGAAATTTCTCCTTAGTTCTAAGTTGCTTCTCTCCTTGATTATTTTCCACCCATTGCTTCTTGTCCTGCCCTCAGGTTCTTTGGAGAATAGCTTGACTCCCTCTTCTTTGTGGCAGCCCCTGAGATATTGGAACACTGCTATCATGTCTCCCCTAGTCCTTCTTTTCATTAAACTAGACATACCGAGTTCCTGCAACTGTTCTTCATATGTTTTAGCCTCCAGTCCCCCAATTGTCTTCCAAAGCTTTGCTGGCTGAAGGACTCTGGGAGTTGAAGTCCACAAGTCTTAAAGGGACCAAGGTTGGAGACCCTTTTCTATAAGACATTCATCTTCACCCCATCACTCTTAGAGATGTAGGACAATCAACAAATGCTTCTTAGTCTGATGTTCAGCACTAGCATCTGGAGGCAGGTAGGATGTTGGGAATGACTACCTGGATCTCTTTGATATGTATGCTAATTCACATTTAGGAGACATAAGCGTGGTACATTCCCTGTAGCTCGGAAGACCCATCTCCATCTTTCATGCCTGTCTCCTCTGCCCATAACCTCAATAGAAGCAGCATGAACATCTCCGTAGTAGAAAGTTGTATAGGAATAATATGTGCTATATTTTGCCAGAGATGGCTGTACAAGAAGCACTGCCTGCTGGCTCAGGATATACACTAAGAAATGCATACAAATAAGAATATATCTGTTTGGCTAATATTGGAAACAAAATGCTGGACTATGATCACACTTGGAATAATTCAGTAGGGCTATTATTAAGTTCTTAAGGCATGGTGAAGTCTGCCAAGATCTGCACAGCCTTGTCATAAGCTGATCAGCCAACTAATTCAAACAGTTATTTTGAATCACAAAACAGCCGCCAGTTTAAGAACAAGTTCTCTTCCCAAGGGATCCTTGGTGCTCTTGGACCTTGATGTTTTTTTTTCTTCCAGACATTTCATTACCCAAACTAGGTAACAATGCTAAACGAAAGTGGGATTTGTCTCAGTTTATATTCTACTGGCTAGTTCTGTCCATGTCGTGTCCCACCCCCCACTCCGATGAACGAGTCAAGGAAGTCCGTGACAAACTTGGCAACGAAGCCTCTGCAGCTTGCCAAGTCCCTTCGAGGTTTATCAGGGTAGGCAGGAGTCCAAGTTTTGACTTCAACGATAGGATCCGATATCAGCAAACTAGATAAGACTTTGCTTGACTCAAGGTTGGCATGCCAAAAGCAGGTCCTTTATATAGACTGTGGGGTGTGGCTCCATGACTCAGCATTTATCCAGGCCTGCCCCTCCCTTACTTCTGCTGGTGTCGCCTCTCAGATCTCCGGAAGCGAGGGTCCTCCCACACTGAATTGTCTTCAGCTGGATCTACTAGCAGCTTCTGGGAAAGGGAGGGGTCAGAGGGAGTAGGGCCGAGTAATTCCAGCACCTGGCTGATGTCTTGCTCTGACAGCTGAGCCAAAGGAACACACGCTGTATGAGTGAGGTTTATCGGGCTTGTCCTCCCACTCCTGGAATCCTCTCTGGGCATGGGGCCAGGCCGGGGGCTGGAGGCATGACAGGCTGTTCATCTTCATTATCAGAGTCAGAGTCTGATAACAGGCCCGGTTGGAGACGGGAGGGGCCCGGCTGAGGAGAGGAGGGAGGACGAGTCACAACAGTCCATGTTGATGGGGTGGTCTTAGAGCTTCTTTGGTTGTGCTGTTTACTGTTAGTGTCGTGTCCCACTCCTCCGCTGACGGCCGGGTTAGGGAAATCCGAATCAGGTGTGCCTCTGCAGCTCTGCCAAAGTCCTAGCAAAGTCCTCAAGGCAGGCAGGAGACCAGAAAGTGACTTCAGCAAGATATGTTTAGACTTTGCCTGACTCAGAGAATGCCAGAAAGCAGATCCTTTATATAGGCCATGGGGTGTGGCTCCATGACTCAGCACTTATCCAGGCCTGCCCCTCCCTTCCTTCTGTTGCCTCCGCCTATCAAGTCTTCTGACGCGAGGGTCACTCCAGTCTGCAGCTGTTGGTAATAAACCTTCCTCAGGCTCACATGCTGTGGAGGAGGGGGAGGGGTCTAGTTGCTCCGTTTGCCTGGGCATGGAGCCAGAGCTGGGGGCTGGAGGTATTTCTTCTTCTTCAGCCTGTCTGGGCATGGAGCCAGGGCTGGGGGCTGGAGGTATTTCTTCTTCCGTGTTCGGAAGCAGATAAGAAGACCCCGGCTGAGGTGAGAGCGGGCAAGACACAACAGTTAGCTTGTTTAGTAAGTCCTTGTTTAGGGTATTGTTTACTCCTTGATTGTTGGTCAGATATTCATCTTGGAATTAAGCTATGTTCATCAGGGTGCTGATTGCTGGTATGGAGCTGCTTTTGTGTTTTTGTTTCCTTTTTGGCTCATTGATTGTCTCTTTTGCACAGTTGGTAACTATTGTTTATATCTATATGTCTATTGATGGCTAATTTGTCAGAGTGCCAGGCTTCAAGAAATTCCCTAAAGGTTTTGCACTTGGCTTGGTCTAGGATGGTCACAGTTTCCCAGCTGAAACCAGTGGTGAAATCCAAATTTTTTTATTACCGGTTCTATGGGCGTGGCTTGGTGGGCATAGTGTGGTTTGGTGGGCATGGCAGGGAAGGATACTGCAAAATCTCCATTCCCACCCCACTCCAGGGGAAGGATATTGCAAAATCTCCATTCCCTCCCCACTCCAGAGGAAGGATATTGCAAAATCTCCATTCCCTCCCCACTCCAGAGGAAGGATACTGAAAAATCTCCATTCCCACCCTACTCCAGGAGAAGGATATTGCAAAATCTCCATTCCCACCCTACTCTGGGGCCAGCCAGAGGTGGCATTTGCCGGTTCTCTGAACTACTCAAAATTTCCGCTACCGGTTCTCCAGAACTTGTCAGAACCTGCTGGATTTCACCCCTGGTTGAAACTATGGTTAAGTCTGTCCATACAGTATGTCTACATCTGTTCCTAAGGTCTATCCTTAAATCGAATGTGTATGTAAGCCAGAACATTGTATAAGTGATATTGTATAATGAACTTGAACCATTGTGTCTTTAACTTGAAACATTGTGTATTTAACTCAAATTTTGCTGCAGTATTCTCCATTCTTAACTATGTAAGGTAAAGGTAAAGGTTCCCCTCACACATATGTGCTAGTCGTTCCCAACTCTAGGGGGCGGTGCTCATCTCTGTTTCAAAGCCAAAGAGCCAGCGCTGTCCGAAGACATCTCCATGGTCATGTGGCCAGCATGATTCAATGCCAAAGGCGCACGGTACACTGTTACCTTCCCACCAAAGGTGGTCCCTATTTTTCTACTTGCATTTTTTACGTCCTTTCGAACTGCTAGGTTGGCAGAAGCCGGGACAAGTAATGGGAGCTCACCCTGTTACGCGGCACTAAGGATTCAAACTGCTGAACTGCTGACCTTTCGATTGACAAGCTCAGTGTCTTAGCCACTGAGACACCGCGTCCCTGTCTGAAACTACGAGTACCCTTAAATCAGGTCTTTCTTAAGCTGGAGACTTGTTGTATATGTGATAACTACATGTGTTTTCCCATCTACATTAAGCTGAAAGACACATGGACTATATTCTACTTGTTTATTTCTGCCAACATTCAACAAGATTTACTTCTGATTTTAATCTGGCCCCAAGCCTCCCATCCTGAACTGGCGCACTGATTAAAAGTAAAAGCAGTATGTTATGAAAGTCAGCAAATCTGTGATTTAAAAGGGACAACTTACCGAGGGGTCAGTATTTTATATTAAGGAGGAAAGGAAAGGAAGAAACGCTACTCTTCGAGTAAAGAGACACGATTGCTCTGAAAAGCAAACATTAATAATTCATGTTTTATAGAATGCTCCACTCTTGGCCCTTTGTAGGTGTAATAGTTTGAAAGGGCTTCTGTGGAAGGCAAAATATTAAACTTTCTCTACCACCAACAAATTTTAAAGCAATCCAGCTCGATGTGACAGCCAGCCTTCTGGCTTGAAGGAAGGAAAGTTTGAGTGCCCAGGACAAAAATTAATCTTGGAAAAATAACGGTTGAAAAGCAGCTGCATCATGCCCAGTGGTGGGCTTCAAAAGTTTTAACTACCGGTTCTGTGAGTGTGGCTTGGTGGGCATAGTGTGGTTTGGTGGACGTGGCAGGGAAGGATACTGCAAAATCTCCATTCCCACCCCACTCCAGGGGAAGGATATTGCAAAATCTCCATTCCCTCCCCACTCCAGGGGAAGGATATTGCAAAATCTCCATTCCCTCCCCACTCCAGAGGAAGGATACTGAAAAATCTCCATTCCCACCCTACTCCAGGGGAAGGATATTGCAAAATCTCCATTCCCACCCTACTCTGGGGCCAGCCAGAGGTGGCATTTGCCGGTTCTCTGAACTACTCAAAATTTCCGCTACCGGTTCTCCAGAACTTGTCAGAACCTGCTGGATTTCACCCCTGGTTGAAACTATGGTTAAGTCTGTCCATACAGTATGTCTACATCTGTTCCTAAGGTCTATCCTTAAATCGAATGTGTATGTAAGCCAGAACATTGTATAAGTGATATTGTATAATGAACTTGAACCATTGTGTCTTTAACTTGAAACATTGTGTATTTAACTCAAATTTTGCTGCAGTATTCTCCATTCTTAACTATGTAAGGTAAAGGTAAAGGTTCCCCTCACACATATGTGCTAGTCGTTCCCAACTCTAGGGGGCGGTGCTCATCTCCGTTTCAAAGCCAAAGAGCCAGCGCTGTCCGAAGACATCTCCATGGTCATGTGGCCAGCATGACTCAATGCCAAAGGCGCACGGTACGCTGTTACCTTCCCACCAAAGGTGGTCCCTATTTTTCTACTTGCATTTTTTACGTCCTTTCGAACTGCTAGGTTGGCAGAAGCCGGGACAAGTAATGGGAGCTCACCCTGTTACGCGGCACTAAGGATTCAAACTGCTGAACTGCTGACCTTTCGATTGACAAGCTCAGTGTCTTAGCCACTGAGACACCGCGTCCCTGTCTGAAACTACGAGTACCCTTAAATCAGGTCTTTCTTAAGCTGGAGACTTGTTGTATATGTGATAACTACATGTGTTTTCCCATCTACATTAAGCTGAAAGACACATGGACTATATTCTACTTGTTTATTTCTGCCAACATTCAACAAGATTTACTTCTGATTTTAATCTGGCCCCCAAGCCTCCCCATCCTGAACTGGCGCACTGATTAAAAGTAAAAGCAGTATGTTATGAAAGTCAGCAAATCTGTGATTTAAAAAGGGACAACTTACCGAGGGGTCAGTATTTTATATTAAGGAGGAAAGTCGGAAATCCAGGGAAGAAACGCTACTCTTCGAGTAAAGAGACTCGATTGCTCTGAAAAGCAAACATTAATAATTCATATTTTATAGAATGCTCCACTCTTGGCCCTTTGTAGGTGTAATAGTTTGAAAGGGCTTCTGTGGAAGGCAAAATATTAAACTTTCTCTACCACCAACAAATTTTAAAGCAATCCAGCTCGATGTGACAGCCAGCCTTCTGGCTTGAAGGAAGGAAAGTTTGAGTGCCCAGGACAAAAATTAATCTTGGAAAAATAACGGTTGAAAAGCAGCTGCATCATGCCCAGTGGTGGGCTTCAAAAGTTTTAACTACCGGTTCTGTGAGTGTGGCTTGGTGGGTGTGGCATAGCTTGGTGGGCGTTGCTCGGTGGGCATGGCAGGGGAAGGATACTGTAAAATCTCCATTCCCACCCCACTCCAGGGAAAGGATATTGCAAAATCCCCATTTCCTCCCAGTCAGCTGGGACTTGGGAGGCAGAGAATAGATGGGAGTGGGACCAGTCAGAATTTTTAGTACCGGTTCTCCGAACTACTCAAAATTTCCGCTACCGGTTCTCCAGAACTAGTCAGAACCTGCTGAAACCCACCTCTGATCATACCCAAAATACTTGTATCTTAGTGGTGTTTACAGTTATTTATTGAATTGATAACTAGTCCTTCTGCTCTGACATCCGCCAAAAGAGCAAGGCAGAATCAAATCTGAGTTTGTTATGCTTGAGTTTTTAAATGGGGTGGTGGTTGTGGTGTTTCCTTCTTCAGAAGCAACTCGAGAAAGAAGGGAATGGGCTCTTGATCAGATGTGGGCAATGTGTGTCCTCCAGTTTCTGCTGAAATGTAATTTTCCCAAGAGTTTGTAATCTGAGCTGCAGTCAGCATCCACTCCCAAGTCTGCTGACTGAACACAGTGTCTCCCTATCTGCTTGAAAATATATAAACAGAGTGATTTTGAGGTCGGCCACCAGGTGATATCCATGCAAAGAGACTTGCTTATCTTTTAGACCAGTGTTTCTCAACCTTGGGAACTTGTAGATGTGTGGACTTCTGTGATGGCTGGAGATTTCTGGGAATTGAAATCCATACATCTTCAAGCTGCCAAGGTTGAAAACCACTGTTTTACATTGGTGGAAAAAAATGTGCACCAGAGACATCCCAAAACTCTATGAGTCTGTCTCCTGCTTCATTTCCTACTCAAGGGCCATTCCCCCCACCCCTCCACCCCGATTTTCCAGATGCTATTTCAGATCAAGATTAAAAAAAAAAAGCTTTAAATTATCGACAAACCAACAAAATTTAGGGCACATGCTTATTGTGTCAGATTTGGCCCTGAAAAAAGAAGGGGAAATTGTTTCCAAATCTGTAGAGTTGATTGAACTAATTGCAGCATGTAAGCCTGGAGTTTGCCTAGTGTGGAGTGAACTTAAAAAAAGAAATATTGTCATTTTCAAGATGTGAGAATTCATGTTTCCTATATTAGGTTTTAGTTGGTTTGTTGGTTTTTTTATTTGGTGTATAGCATACAATGTTAGGGAAATCTACAAATGTTAGACCCAATGAATACTTTTTAGTAAGCTCCTTTCCATATTATATTGATGGATTTCTTTCTCTTTATTCAACTGTATTTAGTTGTCCTCTGAAGGGGGTCCTGTATGAAGCTGGTATCCTTGACAATGATCACTTAAGTCAGACAAACCTGAATCACTTGATTATATCTCCTCTGATAAGAATTGGTATGTGAGCCCCCTGCAATCTTTCTTCCTTTCTTCTGGATATGACTTAACCATCATTGTAACCTCATGCATTCAGTGGTTACAAAATTCAATAATTCTGTCTCTTTTGTCCATGTTAGGAGGTACAGCTGTTAAGCAGGATTTTTTCCCTCCCTGTTAAAAGACTTAAATGCAACAAATACAGCATGACCTTGAGCTGAAAAGAAAGACGTATGCAGAGAAGAGAGGAAAGTTCTTTTCCTAACAAAAGCCGAGAGATTTCATAATTCAATTACCGTCTTGTTCAAAACAACTGTTATACAAAATCTACAAGTCATTCAAATTATAGAAGTTCTGCAAAGGTTAGACATCTCCACCCCCACAGAAACATACTTCATCTCTCTCTGCAATTTTACGAAAGACAGATTGCAGATATATTGTAAATTAGGAATGTCATGGTTAAATATGATGGGTCTACAGGACTTCTGAAAGAAAGAACAGAATTGGTTTTACAGTTCTCACAATGACTAGAGACAAAGGGCTTCAAAGAACCTCGTAGTAGGGCCATCTTCTCCAACCAAGTGCCCTCTGTAATGAATAATGTGTCAAGGATCTTCTGCGTGGCACAGGAATTCTGGCAGCTGTAGTCCAACACATCTGAACAGGTGCAGATTGGAGAAAACTGTCATAGAGTATCTCCTAATTAAAAAATCTTGCTCAATTAATCATAAAACTTTTAGCCAATTAAACAACGTATGCTACATAATTTCATACTTCTTTGGACATGAGTTGAACAAGAGTTCTAACCTGCAATAACCTATGTATAACAACCTATGATGTCAAATGAGAATGGAATGGAAAATTAGAAGAGAAGAGAAGAGAAGAGAAGAGAAGAGAAGAGAAGAGAAGAGAAGAGAAGAGAAGAGAAGAGAAGCTGGAAGGGACCTTGGAGGTCTTCTAGTCCAACCCCCTGCTCAAGCAAGAGACCCTATTCAATTTTGGACAAGTGGTCTTCCAATCTCTTTTTAAAAATCTCCAGCAATGGAGCAACCATAACTGGTTAATTGGAAGTTTCTCCTTAGTTAAAGGTTGCTTCTCTCCTTGATTCACTTGACAGGTGTGTCATGACCTCATTGCACAAAGGACACAATTCTGTTCATGGTATCTGGCAAAAACACGTGTAATTTGCATGAGAATGTTATGGTACCTGTATCGTCATTTGTCCCATGGGCCCCACCCGGAGGTGGTATTCAGCAGGTTCTAACCAATTCTGGAGAATCGGTAGTGGAAATTTTGAGTAGTTTGGAGAATAGGTAAATACCACCTCTGGCTGGCCTCGCCCCCATCTATTCTTTGCCTTTCAAGTCCCAACTGATCAGGAGGAAATGGGGATTTTGCAATAACCTTCCCCTGCCATGCCCATCAGCAACGCTCACCACGCCATGCCATGCCCACCAAGCCACACCCACAGAACCGGTAGTAAAAAAAATTGAATCCCACCACTGACCCCGCCCATTGCAAAAGATATTGAGGGCCTCTGGTGGCTCAGCAGGCTAAGTCTGTCTGTTATTAACACAGCTGCTTTCAATTACTGCAAGTTCAAGTCCCACCAGGCCCAAGGTTGACTCAGCCTTCCATCCTTTCTAAGGTAGGTAAAATGAGGACCCAGATTGTTGGGGGCAATAAAGTTGACTTTGTATATAATATACAAATGGATGAAGACTATTGCTTAACACAGTGTAAGCCGCCCTGAGTCTTCGGAGAAGGGCGGGATATAAATGCAAATTTAAAAAAAAGATATATTTTTAGATGACCAGTAGTGGACATGAATTCTTGCAACAGGCTTACCTTTGCATCTGAATAAGACGGGTGTCGTGTCCCACTCCTCCGCTGACAGCTGGGTCAGGGAAATCCGAATCAGGCTTGCCTCTGCAGCTCTGCCCAAAGTCCTAGCAAAGTCCTCAGAGCAGGCAGGAGACCAGTAAGTGACTTCAGCAAGATAAGTTTGACTTTGCCTGACTCAGAGACTGCCAGAAAGTAGATCCTTTATATAGGCCATGGGGTGTGGCTCCATGACTCAGCACTCATTAAGGCCTGCCCCTCTCTTCCTTCTGTTGCCTCCGCCTATCCAATCTTCTGATGCGAGGATTACTCCAATCAGCTGTTGTTGGGAGTAAACCCTCCTCAGGCTCACCTGCTGTGGAGGAGGGGGAGGGGTCTAGCTGCTCCGTTTGCCTGGGCATGGAGTCAGGGCTGGGGCAGGGAGATGCTCCTTCTTCTGCAGTTTGTGTGGGCATGGAGCCAGGACTTGGGCCGGGAGGCATACATTCCTCCGTGTTCGGGAGCAGATAAGAAGGCCCCGGCTGCTCTGAGGGCGGGCAAGACACAACAACGGGAGAATGTCTCTTTTTAGTCGATTCTTGCAATCATCAGCTTATGCATATTAAGAATAATATGCTTCTTTTTCATCTACCCAGTTAATCATGGCAGTTTGCCCCCCTTATGAAATATTTTCTTTAATTACTTGATTCAACAGATCGTACCTGTTTTACATGTGCCTCTCTCATATCTCTAGGGAACAGGTGCAAATAGTCCTTGATTTACAACCTTTCATTTAGCAACCATTGAAAATTACAACAGCACTGGAAAAAGGGACTTATGACTGGTCCTCGCACTTATGACCGCTGCAGCATCCCCACGGTCACATGATCAAAGTTCAAGCACTTAGCAACTGGCACACATTTATGTCAGTTGCAGCTTTCTGAGATCCTGGGATTGCTATTTGTAACCTTCCCAGCCCACTTCTAACAAGCAAGCCATATTCACGTAACACTGCAAGGATTCACTTTACAAGTATTGCAAAAAAAAAAAAGGTTGTAAAGTTGTGTGTGATCCATTGCCTTGCTTAGCAATGGAAATCCCAATTATAGTTGTAAGTTATATATTATATATATCCCAATTATATATAAGCCCAATTATATATATCCCAATTATAAAGGTAAAGGTTCCCCTCGCACATACATGCTAGTCATTGCTGACACTAGGGGGCGGTGCTCATCTCTGTTTCAAAGCCGAAGAGCCAGCGCTGTCCGAAGACGTCTCCGTGGTCATGTGGCCGGCATGACTAAACGCCAAAGGTGCACAGAACGCTGTTACCTTCCCACCAAAGGTGGTCCCTATTTTTTCTACTTGCATTTTTACATGCTTTCGAAACTGCTAGGTTGGTAGAAGCTGGGACGAGTAACAGGAGCTCACCCCGTTCCACGGCAGCACTAGGATTCGAACCGCTGAGCTGCCGACTTTTCGATCGACAAGCTCAACATCCTAGCCCCTGAGCCACCGCGTCTATAATCCCAATTATAGTTGTAAATAAATAAATAAAAATAAAATAAAATAAAATAATATAATAAAATAAAATAAAATAAAATAAAATAAAATAAAATAAAATAATAAAATAAAATAAAATAAAATAAAATAAAATAAAATAAAATAAAATAAAATAAAATAAATAAAGTTAAGGACTGCCTGTGGCCACCATTTCAGCCAATAGGAAATTGTTTGCTTTTCTGGAGTTGGGCTATGCTCAGGCCTATCTCTTTGAATTCACATACCCTCCCCTGGCTGTTCAATTTTATTAAGCATCTTCCTAAACATTTAGTCCAGGGGTGTCAAACTCAAGGCCCGCAGGCCGGATGGGGCCCGCGGGCCAGCCTGGAAAGAGCAACAGAAGCCCATGGTGCTTCTGCCAGCAAAAACGGAGTTCAGGGGATGCTACATGCACCACCATCATCCTGAGCTGTGTTTTCGCTGGCAGAGGGCTGCAGGAGGCCATCGCAGTTGAAATTGGGGCACAAGGAGGAGGTCGTGTGTGGTCCCCCTGGGCTCCGTTTTTTGCTGGCAGAGGGCTAGCAAAACGAAGTAAAAACAAAACAAAAGGAGAAATGTTTCCCCCTTTGCATTTGAGCATGCAAGAAGGGACAGGAAAGGAGACAAGGAAAGAGGAAAGACAAAGAAAAAGAAGGGATGACGGGAAGCGAGCAAGGAAGGAAAAAGAAGGAAAGAGGGGAAGGAAGGAGAAAGGAGAATGAAGAGGGAAGGAAAAACGAAGAAAAGGAAGGAATTAAGGAATTAAGAAAGTGACGTCACAACACAACTGATGTCAATCTGGCCCTGCATGGCTACATCCACCCCCAGCCATGACCCCACCCCCCTGGCCCTCTGAGATTAAACACAACCCTGATGCGGCTCTCAATGAAATCGAGTTTGACACCCCTGATCTAGTCAATTAAACTGGAAAGAACTGATTGGCTCACACCCCTACCTCAAGAATCTCACCAAGAGTTTCTTCTTCAAGTACATAAAAATGAGCCATTTGTTTTTCTACGTGAAAATACTTCAGTAGTGACAGCATTTGGGCTTATATATCACCCCATGGCATTTTCCACCACTCTCTGGGCAGCTTACAATGTCAGAATTATTTGCCTATTGCCCCCCAACAAGCTAGCTCCTCATTTTACCAACCTCAGAAGGATGAAAGGGTTGAGCCCCGTCAGGTTCGAACTCCAGGCTGAGGGGAGAGTTTGCCTGCAATGCTGCACTTTAACCGCTGTGCTACCAGGGCTCAGAAAGAAATAGCAATAGCACTTAGATTTATATACCGCTTCACAGTGCTTTACAGCCCTCTCTAAGCAGTTTACAAGTCGGCATATTGCCCCCAACAATCTGGGTCCTCATTTTACCGACCTTGAAAAGATAGAAGGCTGAGTCAACCTTAAGCCAGTGAGAATTGAACTGCCAAACTGTTGGCAGCTGGCAGTCAGCAGTAGTCAGAGGAGGGTTTCAGCAGGTTCTGACCAGTTCTGGAGAACCAGTAGCGGAAAATTTGAGTAGTTCGGAGAACCGGAAGTAAAAATTCTGACTGGCCCCGCCCCCATCTATTCTCTGCCTCCCAAGTCCCAGCTGATAGGGAGGAAATGGGGATTTTGCAGTAACCTTCCCCTGCCATGCCCACCAAGCCACGCCCACCAAGCCTTGCCACGCCAATCTAGACACACCCACAGAACCGGTAGTAAAAAAAATTGAAACCCAGGCAGAAGTAGCCTGCAATACAGCATTCTAACCACTGCACCACCGTGGCTCTGTAGCGAGTAAAGGCTAGAATCAACTCTCCCCATAACTCATGATGGTGACGGTGTGTTAGTCATTCCTTCCCAATCCAACCTACACGAGAAGACAGTTGTTCTCGTGACAAAATTAGGGAGGCCTCTCCCCCTTGTGCACTAGTTTGAACTCCTAGGAAAAAAAGCAGAATTTTAATCAATCAATCAACCAACCAACCAATCTCAAATCTGCCTAATATATTTTCAATACAGCACAGTGAACATCAATTAGTTGCTTGTGGCTTGATGCATACATAATCTCAAGAGCATACAGGATGTGCTGCCAAATAATGTACTCAGTAAACAGAACAATTTGTCCCCAAGAATACAAAACAAAACCAAACAATGAGAAAATAGCTTTCCCCTCCCCTCTCCTTTTTTAAATAGATTATTATTCTCCAACCTTCAGAGTTCAGGCCTTGAGAAATTCCTGGATGCTTCTAACACAGTCCAGCAGTGCAAGAAAATAGATCAGCAGCCGGTAGAACAAGAGTGTTTGAATAAACCAATACGAGGGGTAGAAATGTGATAAACATCAGCAAGCGGTGCAGGCAGAGGCGGTGCTGGTATTGTACTTATTACCGAATATTGAAGTATTATATTACTTATTTAAAAGGTACAGTTGGAGGGTGCACTTGCCCTGCAGCATCCATATAAGAAATGCTCAGAAATACATCTTGCATTAGTGCAGATACAGCAGTCGAAAACTGAACAAATCAGCAATACTTTGAGAGACAGAGCAGAAGACTGACAGTTAATTGTTTGTTTATTAAAAAAAAAAAAAGCAGAACTTTCGGTTATAAGCAGAATCACATTCAGAAAAAGGAAAGGAACAATAAAAAAGACAGAGGCCTGTTTCTGGACTAGACCAAGCCAATTAAATAGGGTGTATGTGTGAGAGAGATTCCTTCATTCCTTCATTCATTTGCCCATCTAGCAGTTCGACTCTGGGCAGTGTACAGTATAATGGCATAGCACTCGTGTCAAAAGCATTGAGGCGCTTCCGGGTTGCCTAGGGGATGCCCAGTAGGGGGCTCCTTTCATATTCCCAGGAGGAGCTGGAGCGAAGGATGGGGACTCAACCTCACCCCACGGCAGCACTCCAATCTCAAACGTGGGATTTCTAAACTCCATCCCACCATCCTAACCATGCGAATCTCCATGCTCTTTGTACAATATAATAAAACATAAGAGTTATAAAAACAATTATAAATGTAAAAAACAAATTAAAATTACGAAATATTAAACACAGAGCTAAAAGACCACAGGTTAGGAAGGGAGTAGTGATGATGCACTCTCTGTCATTGCACCAACCAACTCCAGCCTACAGCTTCTCCATCCTTGTATAACACCTAGAGCAGAGGTCTTCAAACTTGGCAGCTTTAAGACTTGTGGACTTCAACTCCCAGAATTCTTGGAGTTGAAGTCCACAAGTCTTAAAGCTGCCAAGTTTGAAGACCTCTGACCTAAAGCATATGCTGACTGAGGAATTCTGGGAATTGAAGTCCATACATCTTAAAGTTCCCAAGATTGAGAAACCCTGTTGTGACATAATGCTTTTCACTCTGTTCCAAACAGCACCAACATCCCTTTCTTTAACCTCCACTTTGCATTCAGTCTCCTGGAAGATTAGTTGATGTACTCAACCATTTTTCTTTTCTTTCTTTTTTTATAAAAAGTTTTATTTTAACATTCATATCCAATAACATATTTAATGTACCATCATATACAATTAATCGGACCTGCCCGGTCACCACCCCCTTCCTACTCTCTTCCCTTCTCTACCTTCTTCTACTTTCCACGACCATCCTCCCCTTCTCTTATATACCTCCTCTCCCTCCCTACTCCTTTCTTCTCCCTCTTCTATCCCTCTTCCTTCCTTTCCTCTTCCTCCTCTTCTCTTTCCTACCTCCTTCTCTCTTCTCCTTCCCTCCTTCCCATCATTCTGAAATGATAGCCAGGCAGCTCCGATCTTACATTGATTATACATCTTCAATCATCTCTGTACAACCATCAATCCATTTTCTACCTCATCCCCCCCCTCCCTTCCTCCCCCCACCCCCAGGACTTCCCAGAACCGAATACAGGGTATAAAACTAACAATCAAAAATTAAAATATAACACAAATCATAATCCATAGTCACTCCTTAAAACCTCGACTCCCCGATCTCAGAAATTTCCAATTGAGTTCGTATTTGTTCTTCATTAAAGTACATAGTTTTTAATATCCAACCTTCATCAATCAGTACCAAAACAACGTTCCATCTTCCAATATTCACCAAGGATTCTTCTGAAATGTCTTTCTTCCTTAAGCAGTCTCTCAAGAATAGTTCATATTTCCAACTTAATTTCTTAAATTTTACTGTCCAGCCTCCAAGGATAAACAATAATCCATCTTTTCATATCTTCGGTATCATTTACATACATCAAATCAGATTACAAATATTATTATTAATCCTATATTATCTCCACAATATATCAATTGTAATAATTAAAATCTTCACTTTACCTTACTTATATCAAATAACATTATTAAAATTACACCTATAACTTATCCAAAATATATCAGTTATAACAATTAAATTCTAGTTCATATAACAACATTACATCCATCTCTCAAATATAATATTTAATCCAAATTAAATTTTACTATCTATCCTCCAAAATTAAACAATATTCCATCTTCCTATTCCTTTATACCTCAAATATATCAAATAGTACCCCTAAAATTACACATTTATATCCAAAATAAATCATTTACAAAAATTAACCATAATCATATATAATAAAATTAAACATTCTCACTCCCCTTATTTTCTATCTTACACATTTTCCACCATCTATTCACCATTCAACTTAACATCTATCGATAAAGGGTTCCCAATCTTTAATACATTAGTGTAGAAATCTCGTGCTTTAAAAACTGTATTAAGAAAATACTTTCTTCCTTTATAATTCACTGTTAAGCCAGCTGGAATCTCCCATCTAAAATATATCTGATGTTTCTTAAGCTCATCCACTAAAAAGGCAAATTCTTTTCTCTTTCTTAACATTTTAGGAGGAATTTCCTTCATCATTATTATATCTTGTCCTAGTATTTGAAATTTATTTTTATAAAATGCTTGCAAAATTCCATACCTAATCTTCTTATTTGTAAAATAAATAACCACATCTCTCGGTAAACACTTCTGCCTTGCCAACCAAGAATTAACATGATAAATTTTTTCAATATTAACTTCAAAATCTTCTGGTTCCACTCCATCTATCTGAGCAAAGGCCTGAATAAAAATCTCTTTCAAATTTTCTTCCTTACATTCTTTTAATCCTCTTACCCTTATAGCATATTCCATTAATTTATATTGTAATATAACCCTTTCTTCATCTGCCCTATCTACCTTAACCTGAATATCATCTATTTTATTTTCTAAATTCAAATTAATTTGAATTTCATCTATTTTCCTTTGCAAATCTAAATTAATTTGGTTAATTTCTTCCAGTCTTTCCTCTGTTTGAATACTAGATAGCAATAATAGATTTAATTTTTTCATCTCCCTCCTCTGTTCTTCCACCATATCTTTAAAATCCAATATTTCTTTCTCCATTTCATCAAATTTTTGATCTATTTCTGAAAGATGAACCTCCATAAGCTCCTGTAAAAAATTCTTTAAGCCATCTTTAATATCTTCTTTCAATTTCTGTATCTGAAGTGAGGAAATTTCCAGTATTTTAAAAGTAGTTAAATCTCTTTGCTTGAAAACCATTTTTAAACTAAGTAATACCAAGAAGAAGGGGGAAAAAAAGAAAAAGAAAAAAGAAAAATTCAATAAACTTTTCTTCTTAAACACTGTAATAAAAAGATAAAAAAATAAAAAAAATAAAAAATAAAAATTCCATTTAAAAAAATATCTTGTTATATTCTTCTTAAAGATTCCACGCCAGCAATTGTAATAAGCATTTCCTTAACTTTCACTTTCGATATACAAAATGCCATTTACTTGCAATACACAAAACGCCATTTCCTTTCATCATCTCCAATCTTGACTACGAATACATTCTCTATCAGGGAGTTAAAATCTTGTTACAATCAAATGCTAACGCTCCAGTTTTCAGCTCTGTCAGCGTTAGAGTCCTTCAATAATCCATTTCAGTCGCGGAGATAGACGTTGCGTTTTGTTCTGCCATTTGGCGAAAGCGTTCCGGATTCTGGAGCTTTTTTTCAGGCTATAGAAGGAGTGTTCCCATCAAGCTACCAGGAATCTTCCTGGTGCTTTCCTGGGGCTCTACTTCAGCCCAAATGCTCACCTCCCCCTCTTTGCCCGAGGAAAGAGATTTCCAAGTCGCTTGACAGCAGATTAACGCTGTCTAAGCGGCTCTACAGAATCACACGGAACTGGCGGTCTGAGATAGCCCGCCATTAACGAAGCGGAGCCACCCGGAAGTCGTACTCAACCATTTTTCATAGAGGGTTCAATCATTCTATTTTTACTCTAATTTTTCACTTTTTTTTTTCTTTTCCTCCATGTTCACAAAACCCATTTCTGACGATATCAAAAATCGTCTGTCCTTCATTTGGAATACTTCAACTGGCTTGCGTCCTTCATTAATTGCTATAATCTTTCATAAACAGCAATCGAATCAATGATCCTTTTAAAGCTTTGCTCATGCCTTGAATATATATGAATAAACTGATGTTTAAACCATGTCCCCAAAATGAATAGACCTTTTTCTAAACATGCATTCACCACATGGTCGTCATTCTCGTTCATCTCGAACCTTTGAGTCACGTTTTTCTCTACTTTCTTGTTTCATGCCCATCTATACAAAAATGCCAAATAATTTTTCCCATGGATCACAGTTATTCAGAAAGTGGCAGAATTTTCCCCAAAACTCATAATTAAATTCCCTCCTTTGCTTTCCTGTATGTCTTCATCAGCTCCATTCTTCATTCAGATTTATTATATCCTTCCCTTTTTGCTAATTTCACCGACACACATTGTATTGATTTTCCTTTTTCTCCTTCATTAATTCATGTTCTTTACTACGTATACCTTTAAGATTCCATGATGCAGTTTCCTATAAGCCACGGTCACCCTCAGATGTGTCTATAGATCAGTGGTGGGTTTCAAAAATTTTTACTACTGGTTCTGTGGGTGTGGCTTGGTGGGCATGGCAGGGGAAGGATACTGTAAAATCTCCATTCCCACCCCACTCCAGGGGAAGGTTACTGCAAAATCCCCATTTCCTCCCAATCAGCTGGGACTTGGGAGGCAGAGAATAGATGGGGGTGGGGCCAGTCAGAATTTTTACTACCAGTTCTCCAAACTATTCAAAATTTCCACTACCAGTTCACCAACCAGTTCTGATCAACTGGTCAGAACCTGCTGAAATCCATTTCTGCTACAGACACAAGATTAATTATCATGCCTTTGATCATTGATCACTGATTAGACATTCCTAATTTTTCAGATTTATTAAGACAGTGTGCTGACCCTGACCCTGCCCAGCTTAGCAAAGGCTGGTTCAACATGGCTGCTTCTGTCCTCCTTCTCAGGCTCATACACACAGGGCAAACACAGGAGGCAAGAAGCAGCCAGGTTGAACACTAGAAGACTGGGCCAGCCAAACTTTTCTGTCGGTTCTGTGGGTGTGGCTTGCTGGGCATGGCTTGCTGGGTTGTCATGAGTGATGTCAAGTTGGCCATGCCCACTCAGTTACATGACCCCCACCAAGCCACACCCACCAAGCCACGCCCACGGAACCAGTAGGGGAAAAAATTGAATATCACCGCTGGATAGACCCTTGTCAGATTCTCCCATAATGCAATGAAGATGTGAATGACCTGTGACTGACTGAATTAAGTAGTAAGCCCTCTGAGGTTAGGCACCACAATCTATTTCCAGTTTTGGAGATTCACTTTCTGAAACACACTAACCAATCTGGGAATGCCAAGGTCAGGGAAGAAGCTTGACATAGTCTCAAAGTGGAAAAGAACATTCTAGACTTCTCTGGAACATTTGGTTCCAGAATTGCTAATTTTGCATCTATCCAGTAATAGATTTTCCTTTCCTGGCTCCATTTAAATAGAAGTTAAGTCACGTGCTACAGATTCTACATTGCCGTTGGGCGAGGTCATCAGTGGCTTTGGGGTGAGTTATCATCTGTACGCTGATGATACCCAGCTGTACTTCTCCACCCCAGGCCACCCCAGCGAAGCTGTCGAAGTGCTGTCCCGTTGTTTGGAGGCCGTACGGGTCTGGATGGGGAGAAACAGACTCAGACTCAATCCATCCAAGACGGAGTGGCTGTGGATGCCGGCATCCCGGTACAGTCAGCTGCAACCGCGGCTGACTGTTGGGGGCGAGTCACTGGCCCCAACGGAAAGGGTGCGCAACTTGGGCGTTCTCCTGGATGGATGGCTGTCGTTTGAAGATCACTTGACGGCCGTCTCCAGGAGAGCTTTTTACCAGGTTCGCCTGGTCCACCAGTTGCGCCCCTTTCTTGACCGGGATGCCTTATGCACGGTCACTCATGCTCGCCACTGACTGGATTATTGCAATGCTCTCTACATGGGGCTACCCCTGAAGTGCACTCGGAGACTCCAGCTAGTCCAGAATGCAGCTGCGCGGGTGATTGAGGGAGCACCACGTTGCTCCCGAGTAACACCACTCCTGCGCAGTCTGCACTGGCTACCTGTGGTCTTCTGGGCTTCAAGGTTTTGGTTACCACCTTCAAAGCGCTCCATGGCTTAGGGCCCGGGTACTTACGGGACTGCCTGCTGTTACTACATGCCTCCCACCAACCCGTGCGCTCTCACAGAGAGGGTCTTCTCAGGGTGCCATCCGCCAAGCAGTGTCGGCTGGCGGCCCCCAGGGGAAGGTCCTTCTCTGTGGGAGCACCTACCCTCTGGAACGAACTTCCCCCCGGTTTACGCCAATTGCCTGACCTTCGGACCTTTCGCCGGGAACTGAAAACTTATTTATTTATCCAAGCGGGACTGGCCTGATTTTTAAATTCTAAATTTTAAATTTTTAATTTTTAATTGTAATTTTACTGGGTATTTTATATGGTCATTTGGACGGTTTTAATTTCGGCCTTTTATTGAATAAGCTTTTTAATTGTTATTTTAATATGTATATTAATTGTTTTAAATGAAGGCTGTACACCGCCCTGAGTCCTTCGGGAGAAGGGCGGTATAAAAGTTTAATTAATAAATAAATAAAAATTATCTAGGTCAGGGATGGGTAATTATTTCTCCCAAGGGGCCACAGGAGAAACTGGAGAAACCAATAAGGCTGAGTGACATTACATGGGCCGAACAGGGTCAGCCAAAGGGCCGGATGTGGCCCAGGTCTGATTGAGGTGTTCTTCTACATAAACCTTCCCTTGCCAGTGGTTTCTCCAGATGCATGAATTTCAATTCCCAGATTTCCCGGTAATGGCTAACTGTGCTAAATGAGCACTTTTGGAAGCTGTACCTAAAGTCAAGAGTCTATCAAGGAACATAGTCCAAGAAACAGGAGGAAAAAGAGAATGGATTTTTAGGTCCTGAACTTAGATTTCAAAAATCAAGATGTCAATCAACAGGAGCAGAGAGGCAGCATTTTCTCTGTCTCTGCTGTCACCTTGTTGTCATGCAAGTGATCAGAATTGGCAACAGTTCTGGGAGATGGTATGTTCTGCCCCATCTTGTTTTATTTGAAATTCAAAGGGTGATGAGATTCCATATTTCCATTTGTTTCTGCTCACCTCTTCTGTGAGTGCTTGATGAGTGAACCGTATTTGGTACCCCACCATGCATTTCAGAGTGCCAAAAGCAGGACTACAACAGTCCTTCCACTAGAAGGGATGGATCCTTTTCTAGATGTTTTTACTCTTCTTAAAGGTAAAGGTTCCCCTCGCACATACGTGCTAATCGTTGCTGACTCTAGGGGGCGGTGCTCATCTCCGTTTCAAAGCCGAAGACCCAGCGCTGTCCGAAGATGTCTCCGTGGTCATGTGGCCGGCATGACTCAACCCCAAAGGTGCACGGAACACTGTTACCTTCCCACCAAAGGTGGTCACTATTTTTCTATTTGCATTTTTACGTGCTTTCGAAACTGCTAGGTTGGCAGAAGCTGGGATGAGTAATGGGAGCTCACCCCATTACACGGCAGCACTAGGGATTCGAACCGCCGAGCTGCCGACCTTTCGATTGACAAGCTCAACGTCCTAACCCCTGAGCCACCACGTCCCTTTTACTCTTCTTAAGTCAGAGTAAAAATAAAAACCCAGCCAATTTCCCCACAGAGGGTTAAAATTGGTCCCTTAGGTCTTAGCATGGGCCTTGATTTCCGATGTCACTTAGAGAGTAATTTCTTTTACCCCTTGAATTCTAATGACATCATTAGCCTATTTCTTCCACCACCAGCGCCAAAAAGAAATTTGGCCCCATTTGCAAGATAAGGGAATAACAGAGTTGGAATGGACCTTTTAGCCCACGCCCCTGCTCAAGCAGCAGATCTTATACCATGGTTGTCCAATCTCTTCTTAAATACTTCCGGTGATAGAGAACCCACAACTTCTGATGGTAAACAGTTCCACTGGTTAATTGTTCTCACAGTCAGGAAATTACTACTTTATTCTAGGTTGGCTCTCTCCTTGATTAGCTTTAGTTTGATTAGTTACCATCCATGGCTCCTTGTCCTGCCGTCAGGTGCTTTGGAGAATAGGTTGACCCCACGGATGGGCTGCTGGGGGTTCGCAGGGGTTCAGAAGAACCTCCAGCTAAGATTCTGTGCAGTTTGGAGAACCCCCCAAATCCCACTCCTGGCTAGCCCTGCCCCTCCCACCCCTCCCAGGAGTCCCCATGCGGCCCATTTTGGATGCAGGTAACTGCAAGGCATGCGCAGAGCCTCGGGAAGGGTGAAAAACGAGCCTACCGAAAATTAGGGAAGGCTAAAAACAGGCCTGTTTACAATCTCCAGAGGACCTCCGGAGCCCGGGGAGGCCATTTTTGCCCTCCTGGAGGCTCAAAGAAAGCCTCCAGAGCCCAGGTAGGGCAAAAATGCTTTCCCCCCCGCCATGGTGCAGGAGCCCAACAAGGCCACACCCACCATGGCCACACCCACCCAGCAACTGGGCAGAGAACCCTTGCTAAAAATTTTAAGCCCACCTCTGGTGGACCCCCTCGTCTATTTGGCAGCCCATCAACCATTGGACCGCGGCTATCCTTCTTTTCATTAGACTAAACATACCCAATTCCTGCAAACGTTCTTCCTATATTTGAGGCCTAACATCTTTGAACAAGACAAAGATATTTTATCCCATAGAAAGAGCACGGATATTTTATTGCAGCAAGAAATTCTGCAGAAAAATTAACACGCAGGCTCCTTGGACTCTTTCTTCCACGAGGCAAGAGCCGAGCTTCCAAATTGTGTTTGCAAATCACCATTTATGTACAGAGAGGGCACCAAACAGAAACTAATGAAATTCCAAGGTGCTCTAGGATGCCTGTTTTATTCTGATCAGTGCTAGATTGCACTATTGACCAAATGTCAGCCATGGAGCGATACAATGATTGAATAAAAGTGGATACATAATCGGAGGCGAGAACTTTGCCATGGCCAACCTTGTTGCTTTTCTCTTAATACCAAAAGAAATGCCCCTGCTTTAATGTTCTGCACTCTTACTATTTTGCTTTCTCCTTCTTTTCACTTTCAGTAATCACACACACCCCTCAACATACCTATATATTCACGCACACTTGGATAGCTCTCCCCTTTTCCTTGGCAGAGTCTCCCCCTCACCATCTCAGCCCCGGCTGATGGTTTCCTAAGATAAAATAATGCAAGATGCCTTCACCGGAGACACTGATGAAATATTTGAGGCCCAGATATTAATCTGTTATCAATTGTGTAGGTGTGAAATGTGATGAAGATGACAGAGGCGCCTGCTCTGCCGGCCTGAAGTAATTTGCACCAAAGATATTTAGATCTGTCTTTGGACACTGCAAGATGGGCTATTGCAGAAAGCAGGTGGGGGGGGAGAGGGGGGTTTGCGAGTCTGTGGGGAATCTTCCTTTAACATATTTCAAATGCCAAGAGAGCCTCATGAAAATTGGGTAATGAATGAAATTCAGATTGCAAAAAAAGAGAGACAGAGAGAGAGAGAAATCACTTAGGGATGTGACTCAGGCAGCACAGTCCTGTGCGATATGCAAAGTCAAAACTTGATGCCCTGAAGGGCAAACATTTTGGTCTTGCGGATTCCACAGCTTACTTGCTCATCTATTTGCCTTCTTTTCCCTTCCCAAGGAAAAGGGGGAAAGAATTGTGTCCTGTTTCTGAAACTACCACGCTGGCTACAGAGATGGTGAATAAAAAATAACAGATTTGGGGACTAGTAGACTTCGATGACTTCCATCATCGACTGGAGGGATGGAACCAGGAGTGGTATTGACTTACTTTCCCTACTGGTTTGCAAATGTGAGCGTGCGCATACCTTCTGCACATACACCTAGCCTCAAAAACATGCCTAAATAGGATGGCATAGAGCTGGGGACAAGGTGGCTCAGGGGCTAAAGGTGTTGAGCTTGTCGATCAAAAGTCGGCAGTTCAGCGGTTTGAATCCCCAGTGCCGCGTAACGGGGTGAGCTCCCATGACTTGTCCCAGCTTCTACCAACCTAGCAGTTCGAAAGCACGTAAAAAATGCAAGTAGGAAAATAAAGACCACCTTTGGTGGGAAGGTAACAGCGTTCCATGTGCCTTTGGCGTTGAGTCATGCTGGCCACATGACCACGGAGACATCTTTGGACAGCGCTGGCTCATCAGCTTTGAAACGGAGATGAGCACCGCCCCCTAGAGTCAGGAATGACTAGCACGTATGAGCAAGGGGAACCTTTACCTTTACCTTTAGAGCTGGGGGTGGGGTGTTGGCAACAGTGGTGAAATCCAGCAGATTCTGACAGGTTCTGGAGAACCGGTAGCGGAAATTTTGAGCAGTTCGGAGAACCGGTAGCAGAAATTTTGAGTAGTTCGGAGAACCGGCAAATACCACCTCTGGCTGGCCCCAGAATGGGGTGGGAATGGAGATTTTGCAGTATCCTTCCCCTGCCACGCCCACCAAGCCATGCCCACCACGCCCACCAAGCCATGCCACAGAACCAGTAGTAAAAAAAATTGGATTTCATCACTGGTTGGCAGGCCCACCCGCAATTTCCGCTACCGGTTCGGGTGAACCGGTCCAAACCAGCTGAATACCACCTCTGGATGGAAGTATATTGCGAGTGACGTCAGGCCACAAGAACCAAGGAAAATACATGGAATTACTTTTCAGCAACTTCCTTGATTGTGCCTCATCTAATGCCAGTTATCTTGCCAAAATAAAACAACCGTATGTCTCACTTACAGGTAGTCCTTGATTTGCTACCGAAATTGGGCCCAACTTTTTTGTTGTTAAGCGAGACATTTGTTAAGTGCATTTTTCTCCCATTTTACAACTTTTCTCGTCGCACTTTTAAGTGAATTGCTCAAAAGCGTTAATAACACAGTTGTGAAGTGAATCTCGCTTTCCCGATTGACTTAGTTTGTCAGAAGGTTACAGATGGCGATCGCATAACCCCGGGACATTGCAGCTACCCTAAACACGAACCCATTGCCAAGCATGTGAATTTTGATCCCATGACCAAATGTTACAACAGTTGTGAGTATAAAAAATAGACATAAGTCACTTTTTCCAGTGCCGTCGTAACTTTGAATGATCACTAAATGAACAGTTGTAAGTCAAAAACTATCTGTATAGGTGATGTTCTGTCTCCTTCCCCCACCTCGGATAAACGAGCTGGCCTTCAGCCAGTGGATTCACGGCTCTTATCAGTCCTGGCAGAGAAATCACAGCTGCCTGCCAAAGTTCAAGCAAATAACTCGCAGAGTAAGACTTCAGCTCTCTTTGAAACGGTTCAGCTAATCTTTTGCTCCCCGTGGAGTGCGAGCAGTCCCAGAGCCCCTTATATATCCTGTGGGGTGGGGCTCCTCCCCACCCTTCCCTTTGATGACGCCGCCTCTCTAATCTTCTGAAGCGCGGGTTAATCCAAGCTTGATTGTTATCAGCTGTGTCTGAAGGCATAGCCTGAGGAAGGGAGGAATCAGTGGGTGACGGCTTCATTACGTCCTCCGACTGGCCTGGTTCTGCCTCCTGGAGCCGGGCCAAAGGCATCGGTGCTCCCGAGGTAAGCCTTACTGGCCCTTCCTCCTCACTCTCAGAGTCACTTTCGGGCATGGGGCCAGGTTCAGGGGCTGGAGTCACAACAGGTGTTGTCGTGTCCCACTCCTCCTCTGACAGCCGGGTCTGGGAAGTCTGTATCAAGTGTGGCCACGAAGCCTCTGCAGCTTTGCCAAATTCCTGTCAGAGTTCTCTGGGCAGGCAGGAATCCAAGGTGTGACTTCAGCAACCAAATGAGACTTTGCCTGACTCAAGGAATGCCCAAAAAGCAGATCCTTTATATAGGCCATGGGGTGTGGCTCCATGACTCAGTACTTATCCAGGCCTGCCCCTCCCTTCCTTTTTCTGACATCGCCTCTCCATTCTCCAGAAGCGGGGATCTGTCCACTTTTCGTCTTTCTGCTCAGCTGCCGGCAATTCTAGCTCGTGGCTGGCTTCATGCTCACATGCTATAGGAGGGAGGTTTGTTTGCTCAGTCTGTCTAGGCATGGTGCCAGGGCTGGGGGCTGGAGGCATGCCAGGCCATTCTTCTTCACTATCAGTCTCTGGCTGAGATAGCAGGAGATGAGAGGGGCCCGGCTGCGGAGAGGAGGGCGGGCGAGGCACAACAGGTGTATTCCAAGAACTGTTAAGGAGGAAGCTTCTTAACTCATTTTTTCCTAATCAAATTATCTAAGCCCATGATGGCAAACTTATGGCACGTGTGCCACAGCTGGCACACACTGCCCTCTCTGTGGGCACGCAAGCCATCACCCAGCTCAGCTCCACTGTGCATGCCCGTGCACATGCCTCACATCAGCCAGCTGATTTTCAGAATGCACGGGGGTGGGGCGCATGCATGTGCAGGGGGGTTGCATGCATGAGTCAGGGTGGGGTCATGTGCAGGGAGTGGGGCGGAGCACAGGGGTGCAGTGTGCCCCCCACAGCCATTTTTTGGGCCAAGGAGGCTGCAAGGAGGCCGGGGTGGGTCGCACATGCATGCACGGGGGGAGTGTGGGGAGGGTTGTGCATGCATGCGCAAGGGGCACATGCATTGCATTATGTGCTGGCATACGTGCTTTCGGCACATGGCAAGAAAAAGGTTAGTCATCACTGATCTAAGCTTAGTTGTCTTTCTGCTTTCTGGAATGCAGTAAAATTCCCTTCTGGGGCAGCAGACTCTATTCTCTCACAGGTGCACTGGAGATTTCCATTTTAGGTAGTATTCTGGACGCAAAACTGATATAGAGGAAGTTGTGACCAGCCTCAAGCATCTATTTGCCAGACGGCAAGCAAATGAATGTCTATGGAGATTCTCAGTCATCCAGGTCATGGTTGTCCCAAAAGTGCTTTTTTCAAGAGGCAACTGGACTTTCTGGTTTTTCTTGGAAGACATTTCGCTTCTCATCCGAGAAGCTTCTTCAGCTCTGACTGGACGATGGGGAATGGAAGGATTTATACTCCTTGCAGGCAACTGGTCATTTGCACCCGGAGATTTATTTGTGTCATCAGGGTCATCTGAGTAGAGTGGTGCAATGGCCTATAGGTGAGCTCTCGCCTCACAATCAGGAGGCTGTGAGTTCGATCCTAGGTAGAGGGCAGCTATTTCTCTCTCTGGGCACAATGAGGATATATCTGCTGAACAAATCTCTGCATTGGCATCAGGAAGGGCATCCGGTCAGTAAACGTTCTGTTAGCTCCATTCAGTTGCCCAGATTCCACCCCGTAAGGGCTTATGGGGTTGTTAAACGATGATGATGATGATCAGGATCACCTGAGTGGTGGAAATGGCTGTGGAACCTTCTTGGAACTGTTGAAAGGACTGAGTTGTAGACTGGACGTAGATGATGTCGTATCCCTCTGCCTCTGTTGAAAGAGGGCTGTTCAATTTTACAAAACAATGGTCATTCTTTTGAAGAAAGCAAAGTCCACATTTTGGACAGAGAGGACCACTAGTTTGAAAGAGGGGTCAAAGAGGCCATCTATGTCAAAATTGAACAGCCCTCTCTCAACAAAGGGGGAGGGATATGACATCATCTATCTCCAGTTTACAACACAGTCCTTTCAACATTTCCAGGAAGGTCCCACCCCCATTTGCACCACTCAGGTGGCCCTGATGACACAGATAAACCTCCAATTGGCCCACAACAACTCTCTAAAACAGTGGTAGTCAACCTGGTCCCTACCCCCCACTAGTTAGCGTTCCAGCTTTCATGATGGGCGGTAGGAGTTTTGTCCGATACTGAAGCACTTTCCCTTTTTTAAATTTTAATTGACATTTAAAAAAAAATTTCATAGCATTATTTAAAAATATTTTCATTAGGTTTTTATAAAATTCCCCATGACAATTTAAATTTCTGAAAATATATTATTTGTATCGCCCGCGCATAAGTTTAGTTCACGTTACGTAAGTGAAACTAAATGGCGCTATAGTGTGACCACAAACAAGAGCCTCGTCCCGGAATAGCTCGCGCATCTCACCCTACACCACCCAGCTGTAACAGACAAGCAGAGCTGGTAGCTGGCGCCCCCCCAAACCCAATCCACAATGCACAAGAGACATGCGCAGACGACAATACACGGTGCAGGCTCTTTTGTTTGCGGTCACACTGGTCAGTACACAGTTAGATTTGTGAGAGTGAGCATGAAGCAGTGGATGGTTAGAAAATTTTACTACTAACAGAGATACAAAAGTGGGCGGTAGGTATAAAAAGGTTGACTACCCCTGCTCTAAAAGAATGCAAATGACTAGTTGTCTACAAGAAGCATAAATCCTTCCACACCATCTAGTCAGAGCTGAAGACGTTTTCTCAGATGAGAAGTGAAATGTCTTCAAAGAAAAACCAGAAAGCCCAGCTGGCTCTTGAAAAAGCACCTTCGGGACAAACAAATGAAGTTGCTCTGTACAATCCCTTTTGTTTCTCACTACTCCGGCCCAGGTTCATCTTTATTTTTCCCGGGCAAACGGGCATAGAGTATATTCAGGTAAAGTTCCAGGATACTGTACAGCTACTCAAGGTCAGTGGTAGGATTCAGCCGGTTCGGGACGGTTCAGACGAATTGGTAGTTAAATTGCTGGCTGGCCCCACCCCTTCCAGGAGTCCCCACGCACCTCATTTTGGCTCCTAGGTAAGTGCAGGGAGGCCTCCTAGGCCCAAAATGCACACACACCCCAGTGGCCCATTTTCGCTCCCAGTGGGGTGCAGGAGGCCGAGTGCTGCCTGTCACACCTCCTGGCCATGCCCACCAAGCCAGGCCTATAGAATCATAGTAAAAAAAAAATTGAATCCCATCACTGCTCAAGGTCATCCCTGGAAAGTAAAGACGACCCTGATAAGATGATAGGGACTCTGGTGGCTCAACAGGCTAATGCAGTCTGTTATTAACAGCAGCTGCTTGCAATTACTGCAGGTTCAAGTCCCACCAGGCCCAAGGTTGACTCAGCCTTCCATCCTTTATAAGGTAGGTAAAATGAGGACCCAGATTGTTGGGGGCAATAAGTTGACTTTGTATATAATATACAAATGGATGAAGACTATTGCTTGACATAGTGTAAGCCGCCCTGAGTCTTCGGAGAAGGGCGGGATATAAATGCAAATAATAAAAAATAATAAAAATAAATGATGTAATGGGCTGTGAGAATAACCTTGAGGAAGAAAAAGAAGAACCACAGCGAAGGTTGGAGAAGAAGGTTGCCATCTGAGTGCAAAGCAGGGATGGGGCTGGATAAACTATCTCCGATTTGTGTCTCCCTTCTTCTATTTAGGATAAAAGCATAGAAGGGCCAGGAACATTCAGCCTCGCAAAATTCTGTTATGATAAAAGTAATTTTAGTATTCATGATTTTGGTGTTCAAGTCCAGTCTATGGCTGACAGCTTGTATTTTTCATTGCAATGTGCCAGTTTTCCATTTCACTTTACAAAAATAATATTTCTTAAAAGTTCTGGTAGAGCAAGAACCTGTCAGGTACCCAGACTGCTGTATGCACAGGGGTGAATTTCTCTGAGTCAAGCCATTGGTTCATCTAATTAGAATCTTTCATTCTAATTGCCAGGGTCCTTCCAAGCCTTTCATATGGAGCTTTATTAGCTGAGAGATATTTTAAAATGTGTAACTACCAGCTAATGAAACAATGACCACCTATATCCAGAGAGGAACGCTTCTTCTATGGGGCTTCCTGAATTAGCACTAGGGGCTGATAGTTCTCCATTCCCCAGATTTTAGCAAGGTTCACCGATAGCTCACCAATTATTTCTATCCAGGTTACAAACTGGGTGTCCCGTAATCTGGTATGGATTCTCTAGATTTGTGTTCACTTCCCCATGAAAAGAAAGTAGGGTGTTGTTCAGGGGTGGGCTGCTGGGGGTTTACAGGGGTTTGGGAGAACCTCTAGCTTAGATTCTGTGCAGTTTGGAGAACCCCCAAATCCCACTCCTGGCTGGTCCCTCCCACCCCACCCCTCCCCCTCCCAGGAGTCCCCATGTGGCCTTCTTTTGGAAGTAGGTAAGTGCAGGGCACGTGTGGAGGCTTGGGGAGGACAAAAAACAGGACAACCTCCAGAGCCTGGGGAGGCTGTTTTTGCCCTCCGGGAGGCTCAAGGAAAGCCCCTGGATCCCGGGGAGGGCAAAAACACCACCCCCACTCCCACTGTGATGCAGAGGCCGACTAGGAAACACTCACCATGGCCACGCCCACCCAGCAACCTAGCAGAGAACCCCTTGCTAAAATTTTTGATGTCAAGCACGATGCTGTTTGAGAACACATTGAGATGCATTGGGAACTTCATCCTGTAGCTCCTTTCCAGCTTTGAGCCATTGCTATCTCACCTGTTCATTCAGAACTTCAGAGTGGGTTTCATATTGCTCCCTCTTACTACTTTCCCCCACGATATAAATTTTATAATATAGATTGGCTTGATAGATTATGGTCAAAAGTTATCCAGTAAATTTCCACCAACTAAAACTGGGTCGGTCCTGTTGTGGTCCACCAGCAGCCTGTGGAACTGGCAGTGGAGTCAGACAGTGAGGAGGCTGGGGAGGACAATGGGTCGGTCCTGGAATCAGGGGAAGGCCCGGACGATGTTCTGTATCTGAGGTAAAGATGAGGCTAGGGTCATCTGGGAGCGATGCGCGGACTCCGGTGCCTCCAGAGGCGGACAGCAGAGAGGCAGAGGAACAGGAGGAGCCTGTTCCTAGTGCTTGCATGCGAAGAGCTGCCAGAAGGCAAGAGCAGCTAAAGCAAAAAGGACAATTCAGGAGTAAGGCCAGGAGATGATTGGCCCCTCCCATAAGGCTTAAAAGAGCAGCAACAGCTCTTGGGTTCTTTGTAGGAAAGCATCGTTGCTACAATTGTTTCTTATCGGCGTCTCCTGTTTCTGAACTTCATGGGGTTCTTGCCAAGAAAAGCCTTTGGCAGGGTGCCAAAGAAGACAAAGGTTTGTGATAAGGCCGAAGGACTTTTTCTGAAGGACTTTGTTTTGGACTAAGCTGAGAATGAAGTAATTCTCAGCTGTTCTAATAAAATATGTTTATTTAGGATTGATTGTGTCTGGTAATAACTACTTGGGCCTAGGTCACAACAGGTCCAATGCCTTAACCACATCACCCACCCTGATCCTTTTCTATAGCTTGATAAACATAGGATCTAGGTTTTTTTTATCTTAGAACAGTTGGAATATAATATGAAAATTCATCTGTCAGCTCAGAATTAGTTAGTTTCATTGAGACCATGCAGAAGATACAGTGGTTGTCCTGATCCCAGTACAATAAGGGGCTGGATTAGATAAAACCTGGTAAAACTGTAGATCGCAACAAAACGAAGTAACTGTAAGCCCAATAATTTATTTTTATTTATATTTTTTATTTATAATTGCATTTGTATACCGCCCTTCTCCCGAAGGACTCAGGGCGGTTCACAGCCAATTAAAAAATACAATAAATACAAGTTAAAAACAGACTAAAATTTATATAAATAGTGGCCAAAAATATTAAAAGCTAAGTAATACAAAAAACTAAAACCCCATTTAAAATTACTTATTCAGGCTAGCCCAGCTCGATGGATTAAAAGAGTCTTCAGCTCACGGTGGAAGGTCCGAAGGTCGGGGAGTTGGCGAAGCCCCGGAGGCAGCTCATCCCAGAGGGCAGGAGCTCCCACAGAGAAGGCCTTACCCCTGGGTGTCGACAGTCGACATTGTTTCACCGACGGCACCCCAAGGAGGCCCTGCCTGTGGGAGCGCACAGGTCGGTGGGAGGCTGTTTGTGGCAATAGGCGGTCCCATAGATAGCCCGGTCCTAAGCCATGGAGCGCTTTAAAGATGGTAACCAACACCTTGAATTGCACCCGAAAGACCACCGGAAGCCAGTGCAGCCCGCGCAGGAGAGGTGTAATATGAGAGCCACGAGGTGCTCCTTCTATCACCCGCGCGGCCACATTCTGGACCAGTTGGAGCTTCCGGGTGCTCTTCAAGGAGAGCCCCATGTAGAGAGCATGTGGTTTGCGCACTTTCTCTCATTGCACTTGTGCTCACATGCGCAGTTTGGAGAAAACTCACCTTCCACATTGCTGCTGGCAAGGAAAACAGCTGAGGTGTGGCATCTGCTTCTCTAAAGGCTCCCTTGCTGGATGTCAATGGGATCCAAAAGAGAAGATCCATGACTTGGGGATTCCCCTAGATTCCAAATCCCTAATGGAGCAGTGGGTGGAGTTGGAGGCTAGAGAAACTTTTTCCCAAATTTGACTGTGAGAACACTAGCAGTAGTACTCATAACTTCACAACTAAATTTCTACAACATTCTTTGCAAGCAAGAACTGGAGCACATGACACTAGGCATGTCATTGGAAGGAAAAAAAATCTCAAAACTGCATCTCATTTATTTTGGCCATGTCATGTGAGGGAATTCACTGGAGAAAGCAATTATGTTGGGAAGAGTTAGTGGTAGAAGGAAACCAGAGCATCAAATAACAGGAAGCTGACACCAGCCAGAGCATAGAACAACTCAAAGAAAGAGTACAAGGTTGGAAGATTGGAGAGTCCTATCAGTGGTGGGATTCTACTGGTTCGGACCAGTTTGGGCAAACCGTTAGCTCTGACTATCAGCCGTAAGCAAACTGGTTCTCTCTAATTTTGAAGTGGGCCCGCCCACCTGCCGCTGCATTATACTCACCCATATTTTAGTTTCCGAAGCCCAGCTGATCAGCGCGGCAGAGTTGATTGCCACACCTCAGCTGTTTTCCTTGCCAGCAGCAATGTGGAAGGTGAGTTTTCTCCAAACTGCGCATGTGAGCACAAGTGCAATGAGAGAAAGTGCGCAAACCACATGCCTAACGAACCGGTTGTTAAACCGGTAGGATCCCACCCCTGGTCCTGATCCATAGAATCGTCAAGAGTTAGACTCAACTGAATGGATAACATCATCAACATCATCTTGACATGCAGCTATTCTTGAAGATTACCCCAAAACTGCACTTGATTAAAATACATCAGCTTATCTTCTGACACGTCAAAACCTTTTTCACACTATTACACTTATTTTGTGAATTTCTTATTGATTGCTATAAGAATAGATTTTTTTTATTGACCAAGTGTGATTGGACACACAAGGAATTTGTCTTGGTGCATATGCTCTCAGTGTACATAAAAGAAAAGATACGTTCATCAAGGTACAACACTTACAACAATGATAATCATAGGGTACAAATAAGCAATCAGGAAACAATATCAATATCAATATCAATCGTAAGGATACAAGCAACAAAGTTACAGTCATACAATCATAAATGAAAGGAGATGGGTGATGGGAACGATGAGAAGATTAATAGTAGTGCAGATTTAGTAAATAGTTTGACAGTGTTGAGGGAATTATTTATTTATTTTATTATTTATTTATTTATTTCGATTTTTATACTGCCCTTCTCCCGAAGGACTCAGGGTGGTGTACAGCCAAGTAAAAACCACAGTATAAACATTAAAAGAAATTAAAACAAAACATATTATAAAGTGGCCAAATTTAAAACAATTTAAAACATTAAAATATAAATAACCCCAATAAAATTTTAGGCCAGTCCCGCTTGAGTAAATAGGTGCGTTTTCAGCTCACGGCGAAAAGTCCGAAGATCAGACACTTGACGTAAACCAGGGGGAAGCTCATTCCAGAGCGTAGGAGCTCCAACAGAGAAGGCCCTGCCCCTGGGGGCCGCCAGCCGACATTGTTTGGCGGACGGCACCCTGAGAAGGCCCTCTCTGTGAGAGTGTACGGGTCGGTGGGAGGCAAAAGGTAACAGCAGGCAGTCCCGTAAGTACCCGGGTCCTAAACCATGGAGCGCTTTAAAGGTGGTAACCAAAATCTTAAATTATTTGTTTAGCAGAGTGATGGCGTTCGGGGAGAAACTGTTCTTGTGTCTAGTTGTTCTGGTGTGCAGTGCTCTATAGCGTCGTTTTGAGGGTAGGAGTTGAAACAGTTTATGTCCAGGATGTGAGGGGTCTGTAAATATTTTCACAACCCTCTTTTTGATTCGTGCAGTATACAGGTCCTCAATGGAAGGCAGGTTGGTAGCTTCCATAACATTGCACAGATTGGGTCCAAATTAATTAGGGACTATCTCCTATAAGTTGAATTTACCTGATCCATTTGGGCAACATAGGAGACAATGCTTTGGGTTCTTTTCTGTGGGATACCAAAGACACATGATTATAGACTGTTCATTTGCAGCCCTGTTGCTTTGGAAAATGCTACTGTCAATGTTCCGATTGACGGACCCAACCAAAGCAATCATGGCTGAGATGATCCAATCTCCTAATGTAAAACTTTATTGAGTAGATCACTTTGGCAAAGACGGGGGCAAAACCAGATCTAACTAATTCACATGCAAACCCACATAGTTAAAGTTTAGATAAATGGTGGCTAGAGACTAGAAAAAATGAATAGTGATGAAAGGGAAGAAACAACAAGTGCAAGATGTATGTAAGATAGTGGATAAAATGTACAAATTTAATATTATAAGTGATAGGAATTATAGAGTAATAAGGGATAAATGGGACAAGAAGGATATAAATATTATAAAGGGAATTGGGAGAAAATATAAATATTAGGAGATGACCGCAACGAAACAGTTATAAAAAGGGAATGTATGTTATGTGTTTTGTGCTTGTTATGTTGTGTTGTGTTATAATTAAAAAACTTATTAAAAAAATAAAGTTTAGATTCTCCCTCCACCTATTAGACCAGGTCACATTGTCCAATCATGGTATCGTTATGAGAAAGTATTTTGGCTCTGGTAAACACCTGCCAAAGTGTCCTTGGTTCTCACAGTTGTCTTATTGATGTCTGGGGCCTACATTCCATCTCCCCCTTCCCTCCCCACTAGTTTGTTGGCAAGCTGAGAAGCATAATAGTTGCTACAACAAATGCGCCCTTTGAAGTTTGACAGCTACCTGTTGAAACTGAAGAAGCTTCTTGGATGAGAAGAGTGATGTTTTCAAGGACAAAAACCCAAGAAAGTCCACTTTCTTTTGAAAAGCACTTTTGGGACAAGCATGATCTCGATGATTGAGAATCTCCATAGACCAGTGGTAGTCAATCTGGTCCCTACCGCCCGCTAGTGGGCGTTCCAGCTTTCATGGTGGGCAGTAGGAGTTTTGTCCAATACTGAAGCTCTTTCCTTTTTTTTAATTTAATTGACTTTTAAAAAAATTTTCATAGCATTATTTAAAAACATTTTCATTAGGTTTTCATAAAATTCCCCGTGACAATTTAAATTTCTGAAAATATACTATTTGTATCGTCCGCGCATAAGTTTAGTTCACGTTACGTAAGTGAAACTAAATGGTGCTATAATGCGACCGCAAACAAAAGAGCCTCATCCCCAAATAGCTCATGCATCTCCCCCACACCACCCAGCTGTAACAGACAAGCAGAGCTGGTATCTGGCACCCCCCAAATCCAATCCACGATGCACGAGAGGCATGCGCAGACGACGATACACGGTGCATTACTGTGGAACCGGTGGGCGGTTAGAAAATTTTACTACTAACAGAGATACAAAAGTGGGCGGTAGGTAGAAAAAGGTTGACTACCCCTGCAATAGACTGTTGAAATCTCATCAGCTCCTTTGCAGATAATTTTTCAGAAATCTTATTTTAAACATTTGGTTCTCTAGAAACATTTAGCATTTTTAATCATGAGTTTTAATGTTAGTTCAATTCAGTTAAAATATGGTCTTAAATTTAAATTCTCATTATATTGTTGATGGGGTGCGTTATAAGTTAATGCTGGATGTATATATTCTTTTTGTTAGCCATCCAGAGTGTTTTCTAAATGGGCAGGTTATGAATGTCGTCAATAAATAAATTCTGTTTTGTTTTCAGCCGTATGTTGTCACTGGTATTTTCACACAGAGAATCAATTTTTGGTTTGGGCAAAAAAAAATTCCTTTCAGCCTATTATATTGAAATTCCAAATTCCTTCCAGCCTATTCTCTGTGTGAATCAACCCCTTGTCTTTGTCAAGGGTCTATTTAATAGCTACATAATTTTATCTAAAGGCAAAGAATGGCCCACTGTTATTTACATTTCTCAATAGTTTGCTTTCCCATTTAGTAAATCGATTGGGAGACACTTGTTTCAGTTTCACAATCTCTTGCGGTTCTCCTGGGAGCTATGTTTCAGACTACAGTGTAGCATTCACTGTTTAATTTCCAGAAAGTTAAAGAAAATCATCACGATCTGAAGTGCTAAGAACGATATTGGCAGAATCAGCCCAAAGAGGTATTTGATCCTGCATTTGGTCTTCCGTCAAATATCTCTGGAACAATCACAAGCTGAGGTAGGGTGTGTCTTACTGTTGTGACCCAGGCCCAAGTAGGTAGTAATAAACTTAGTCTGTGGAAAAAACAAATTTTATTCGAACAGCTGGGAATTACTTCATTCCCGGCGTCATTCAACTCAAAGTAAAACAAATGCCTCTCAACACAAATTCCTCGGTTATCTCACAAACCTTAGTCCAATTAGGCAAACTGCCAAAGGCCCTTCCTGGCAAACGTCCAGAAGCCACAAAAACAAAGATGTACATGAAGCTGAGGACAAAGCAGAGGACGCAGCTACAACGTTGTTTTCCGGCAAAGCTGAAACACCGGTGCTGTTTTAAGCCTTATGGGAGGGGCCAATCATGTCTTGGCCTTACTCCCAAGTTGTCCTTTCTGCTTGAGCTGCTCTTGCCTTCTGGCAGCTCTTCTCATGTGTGCATTAGGAACAGGCTGCTCCTGTTCCTCTGCCTCACTACTATCAGTCTCTGGAGGCTCTGGAGTCCGCACCTCACTTTCCGATGGCCCTGGCCTCACCTCAGCCTCATCGCTGTCCAACTCTGTTGCCAGCTCCGCAGGCTGCTGGTGGACCACAACACTTTAGACCTTGTCACCAGTAGAGACAACCAATTTTTTTTTCTTACAGCTGGATCTGAACCCTGTTTGGTATTTCCAGTGTCAGAAGAAATATCCATCTGGTTCAGTTTCAAGCTGGGAGATAGGCACTGGAGACAAAATGGTGGCTGGAGGCTGATTGGATAGATGGTTTAATGATGAAGCAGAACCACAAGGGTGGTTCTGAGCAGCTGACCACATGGAGTTGAGAATGAGGGGTTTTTATACTTTCTCTTGGACTTTGCACTTGAGCTTCCTGTTCCTGTGCAAGAACATGTATTCTATTGGCTGTTGTCAGACTCCCTTGGTGCTGCGTAGGGGTTATGTAGAGGTCGTAGCTGGCTCTATAGGCAAAGTACAAATTCTAGGTGTTTGGCTGAGCTAAGTTTGGTTGAAGTTTCTGAAGGTGATGCAATAATTCCTTTTGTGGATTAATGGCTTTGCCCTGTTTTGGCTCTTGGGTGAGGGGTCTGCCTCTGTTCAGACTTTGCTGCAGGGAGTAATGGATTACCAAATCTGCATTTTTAAAAGCTGCCCCAGCTCAGCATCTGCTTGGGGGCAGGAAGCTGCAGCTCTGAGTTTCTGTCTTCCTTAAGATTTTTTATTTCTCTTTCACGGGAAATATTTTATCCTGCTTTTTTTTTTAATATTCCTCAAAATATTTCATTGTTCTAGGAGAGGGGGGGGATGTCCCATTCCAGCCTGACTCAGATGATTAAATAACTGAGTATGAGAGATTAATTGGTCACCTGTACAGATTCCAGTTCACCAAAGTTTCAACGGTCTTACTGTATAGAAGCTAAAAGGGCATTCAGTCGTACTGCATAGAAGCAGCCATGCCACGTCTTAAAGCAGGAGAATAAATGTTGCACAGGGAGAAAGAAAGAAAGAAGGCCGAGCTTTGGTGTCAAAGCTTTCCTATGTTTTGCAACTCAGATGCTGATGAAACCGATAAAACACCTTGTAAGAGAGGAGAAAGTGGGTCCACAGCCCAAGGCCCAGGAAACACACACAAATTTCCCTAGATTTCTCCATTTCCACAGCCTCCTGCTCTCTTTCTGTCAATCTTAGATAAATAATTTAAAATTAATCTATATTTTCAAAACTGAGTAAGTTATGAGAAAGCGAACGGGTATTGGGAAAGCAACTTTGAAATCATGTGGGTGGAATTAAAAACAACTTAAAAGAATCTGGGCGAACCCAATTTCTGCTTTGATTTTTATCTTGTTTTTTTTTTCCAATCCAGCCCTACTTACAAACAACTTCAAACACCTTCTGACCTTTATGACCTTTGACCCCAATCAGATTATTCATTCATGTTCCAGAAGTTCCAAAATTCATTCTGAATCATCCCTGACTGTCCCGCACAAATGCCTGCACTTTCCTATCTGAAATTTAACAGATTTGATACAGTGGTGCGTTTCAAAAATTTTTACTACCGGTTCTGTGGATGTGGCTTGGTGGGCATGGCAGGGGAAGGATACTGTAAAATCCCCATTTCCTCCCGATTAGCTGGGACTCAGGAGGCAGAGAATAGATTGGGGCAGTGCCAGTTAGAATTTTTACTACCGGTTCTCTGAACTACTCAAAATTTCCGCTACCGGTTCTCCAGAACTGGTCAGAACCTGCTGAAACCCACCTCTGATTTGATCCCCTAGAAAGTGACAGGGTTTTTAAAGCTACACCCTTTATTATCATCAAACTATTTCATACATTTTTTTAAATTTGGAATATCTCCTTTTTGTTTTTGCAAGACAGATTATGGTACCTACAAATTTCATTCAATTCTAGTTGTTGTTGTGGTTGTTGTTGTTCTAATCGTAATCATTATGTAGGTTTTTCATGCTGGTCAATGGAAAGTATGAAATTTTGAATTCTCAAAACTTACTTCTGGTTTTGTCCTAAATTTAACTGTTTATTCAACTAGAATGAATGAACTTTTTATTCATTTCAATTAACTATTCAATTAACTATTTATTCAAGTCAAATTTATTTATTTATTTATTTATTCACATTTTTATACCGCCCTTCTCCGAAGTCTCAGGGCGGTGTACAGCAAGTAAAACGACAATAATCCAAAACCATTTACAATATCATAACAAAGTTAAAAATCTAATTAGACTGCTGTATACTTAAAACTATTAGGTAAAAATACAAAAGATAAAAAACCCCTGTTAAGAAACCCGCTAAAATTCCCAAATATTAAAATCAATCAATCAGGCCAGCCCCGCTTGGTGAAAAAAGAAAGTCTTGAGTTTGCGTTTAAAGGTCCTAAGATCAGGGAGAAGACGGAGTCCCACCGGCAGCTCGTTCACAGAGCCGGGGCCCCCACAGAGAATGCTCTTCCCCTGGGGGCCACCAGCCGACATTGGTTGGCTGACAGCACCCTAAGGAAGCCCTCCCTGTGAGAGCACACTGGACGCACCAGACAATGGGAGGTAACTGGCGGCAGCAGGCGGTCCTGTAAATATCCCGGTCCGATGCCATGGAGCACTTTAAAGGTGATAACCAACACCTTGAAGCGCACCCGGAAGACCACTGGCAACCAATGCAGCCCGCGCAGGAGAGGTGTTACATGGGAGCTACGAGGAGCTCCCTCAATCCCCCGCGCGGCCGCATTCTGTACCAGTTGGAGCCTCCAGATGCTCTTCAAGGGGAGCCCCATGTAGAGAGCATTGCAGTAATCCAGGCGGGAAGTGACGAGGGCATGAGTGACTGTGCATAACAAGTCCTGGTCAAGGAAAGGGCACAATTGGCGAATCAGGCGGACCTGATAAAAAGCTCCCCTGGCAACGGCCGTCAAATGGTCTTCTAAAGACAGCCGTGCATCCAGGAGAACACCTAAATTGCACACCGATTCCCTGGGGGCCAGCGATTCGCCCCCCACAGTCAGCAATGGGATAAGCTGACTATGCCGGGATGCCAGCATACACAGCCACTCCGTCTTGGATGGGTTGAGTCGGAGCCTGTTCGTCCCCATCCAGACCCGAACGGCTTCAAGGCACCGAGTCATCACATCGACGGCTTCGTTGGGGTGGTTCGGGATAGAGATGTACAGCTGAGTGTCGTCGGCATACACAGCCACTCCGTCTTGGATGGGTTGAGTCGGAGCCTGTTCGTCCCCATCCAGACCCGAACGGCTTCAAGGCACCGAGTCATCACATCGACGGCTTCGTTGGGGTGGTTCGGGGTAGAGATGTACAGCTGAGTGTCGTCGGCATACAGCTGACAACTCACCCCAAAACCACGAATGATCTCTCCCAGCGGCTTCATATAAACGTTGAACAGGAGGGGTGAGAGAATCGACCCCTGCGGCACCCCACACGTGAGTTGCCTAGCGGTCGATCTCTGCCCTCCTGTCAACACTGTCTGCGAACAGTCGGAGAAGTAGGAGGAGAACCACTGTAAAACGGTGCCTCCCACTCCCAAACCCCCCAACCGTTGCAGCAAGATACCATGGTTGATGGTATCGAAGGCCGCTGACAAATCTAACAGGACAAGAACAAAGGAGCAACCTCTGTCCCATGCCCTCCAGAGATCATCAACCAACGCGACCAAAGCCGTCTCTGTGCTGTACCCAGGCCTGAAGCCGGACTGGCATGGGTCTAGATAAACAGTTTCCTCCAGGTACCGGGGGAGCTGCCAGGCCACCACACTCTCAACAACCTTTGCCAAAAAGCGAAGGTTGGAGACCGGATAATTAGCCAAAATAGCTGGGTCCAGGGAAGGCTTCTTAAGGAGGGGCCTCACCACCGCCTCTTTCAAGGCAGCTGGGAAGACTCCCTCCCTCAGAGAAGCGCTGGTAATTCAGCTGTTCTTAAAATCATCAAGTCTGAACTAATCTTGCAGCTAAAAGTGCCCATTTGATCTCCTTCTGAACTTCTAGTTGGCTAGACTGTCAGATCATTTGAATTTAACATCTACTGAATAACAAAATAACAGATTTGGAAGGAACCTTGGAGGTCATCTAGTCCAACACCCTCCCCCCATGCTATTCCAGACAAGTAGCTGTCCAATCTCTTCTTGAAAGCATCCAGTGATGGAGCACTCACAGCTTCTGAAGGCAAGCCATTCCACTGATTAATTGTTCTAACTGCTAGGAAATTTCTCCTTAATTCTAGATTGCTTCTCTCTTTGATTAGTTTCCATTCATTGTTTTTTGTCTTGCCTTCTGGTATTTTGGAAAATAGGTTGACCCCCTTCTATGGGGCAGCCCTTCAAATCTTGGAACACTGCTATCATCTCACTCCTAGTCCTTCTTTTCACTAGACTAGACAAACCCAATTCCTGCAAACATTCTTCATATATTTCCGTTAGCAAAAAAACATTCTTCTAGATAGTTTATTTCACATATTGAAGCTGGGATTTTCATATTTTTTTCTGTTCATCTACTAGAGCTTCTCTTGGTAAACAATTAATTGAGGTGCCTTCCATTACCTACTCATCCACAAAAACGGAGTTGGGCTAAATAATGATTCTATATTCCTAGATATTCCTGACATGGATTTAATAGATTATAAAATCCAAATGAGTCTGTGGAAAAGCTCAGAAAAATATAAAATTGAGAAACGCATTTGATTCCAATGATAAGTCAACACGACATATATTCAAGTGGTAATAACACCATGAAAGTCATTGGGGTCTAATTTCTCCTATTTCCCTGGAAGTGATTTTCTCTGTAACAAAAATCTATATTGCCTTCGGTTTTGAATACACACACACACATCTTCACAATTTACCTCATTCATTTAGTGCTATTTCTATGGGTATGTCCATATCCATGAGACTGAAAAACTATAAAATGAAATAATCTCTTTCAGAATATCTGTTGTGTTATTCTCCCACACATATTTTCCCTCCATTGCCTCCTCTCCACCAAAAAGAAAAAGGGAAATTGCATAAATAATACATTTGGTCTGCCATACATAACAAGCACAATAGCTATATTACAGTTTTCATTGAAAGACGGCCCTCTTTCTCATTTACATTATGAAACTTGTAATACAATATCATCAACCCTTATTGGCTGAATCATCCGGACAGCATGTCCCGGCTCTCTAGAGAATAGAGCTGGGTCCCTATGTCAATGGAATGTATGACTGTGGGAACATATAAAGGAAATTTGTCATTGGCTCCTGAAATAATCTTAAAACAGAAAACCGGGGAGAAATAAGACAGTGAAAGAAGGAAGCAATAATGAAGATTTATTGAGAAATATGTGAGAAGAAGCAAAAAAAAATCCCCAGTGGGAAGTGGAGGGAGGGAGGGAGGATGAACAAGCGGTAACAATGTTGTTTACTTGAATCCATGGTACATTTCAGGCATTTGGCATCCAAGTTTATATTCATCATGTTTTATTATGATCGCTCAGATGCAAGGAGATGTCAGCATGTCGCATTTTGGGGCATGGTCTATCCAGGAAGAGCAAGGGGCAGTGAAAAATGTTCCACTCTTCCTGTCTTGCTGAGGCCCTGGATGACCTTGAAGAATTTATTTCTTCTTCACAAGCGGACTAGAGAACCTGACAAATGTGTCATGTATTAGCCAGACGTCATAAAGCATATTGAGATCTTGGAGAAGACTTACCTTGTAAAGATCATGGCGCACCATCCTTCCCCCTCTACAGAAGCCAAATGCTTTATGCCTTACCTCTGCGTCAGCAGAAGCACCACATCATAAGGACAGGAAAACATATTCATTGTTATGTTCTTGTGCTTCTGTCACTAATCAGCTACCTATTTTTGACATTCCAGGTGACCTGACCACTGAAATATGCAAGTCAAAGGCATAAATCCATCTGCTTGGAAGGGGAGGGGGAACGGAGCGTATCTCATGTAACTCCCACTCTTCATGGATGAAAATAGGGTCACCCAACTTGTTCTGCCCAGGATTACTTGAGGAAGGTTCCCCATCACATTTCAGTTACATATTGCTGATATTTTCACCCAGCTCTTTTCACACCTTCTTCTAAAGGCCGCATCTGGATTCTGATCGTCCAAACTGACAAAAATGGGCTCCCCAAGTTCAAACAGCATGCCAAACTTGATGGTGTATGACTGTGGGGAGGAGACCTTGGGGAGGGGGAAAGAGCCTGGGCTACCGTTTGTAGTTCAGAAGCCAGGGTGCCAAGCGCCAGAGAAATCAGAAAATCCAGGATGTAAAGCAGGGGTGAAATGCTCCCGGTTCGGAGCAGATTGGCCGATCCGGTAGCAATGGCGGAGAACCGGTAGCAAAAATCCCTGCCCCACCCCCACTATGCCCAGCTGAGCCATGTGATCGTCAGAGCCTTTTTTTTTTTTTTTTACTTTTAAAAGCATTTTTTTAACAACCTCTTCAGCTGGTATTTACCAGTTCTCCAAACTACTCAAAATTTCCGCTACTGGTTCTCTAGAACTGGTCAGAACCTGCTGAAACCTACCTCTGATCAGGAACCTTCTGCCTCACATCTGTTTGTTTGCCATGTTTCCCCGAAAATAAGACCCTGTCTTATATTTTTTTAAACCCTGAAATAAGCACTTGGCCTTATTGCCAGGCGCTCAAAAGCCCGATCGGGCTTATTATCAGGGGATGTCTTATTTGGGGGGAAACAGAATAACAATATAACAATATCACACCACCAGCTTCCTTCAGTCAAGGTAAATCTTTGTAGTTTCTGAATTAGAACTTTTAACCCATCCAACATCCGATCGATGTTCTACTCTCACTCAATCCTATGCTAACTGCAGCTTCTAAACTGTCTCGAAATCTAAGTCTGATGGTGTTGTTCATAAGATATGGGGACCCCTCTCGTACGTGAAATACTTTCTAAGTTACTTTAAAGCCCCCGGATCAGGGGTAAAATCCAGCAGGTTCTGACAGGTTCTGGAGAACTAGTAGTGGAAAATTTGAGTAGTTCGGAGAACCAGCAAATACCACTTCTGGCTGGTCCCAGAGTGGGGTGAGAATGGAGATTTTGTAATATTCTTCCCCAGGAGTGGGGTGGGAATGGAGATTTTTCAATATCCTTCTCCCAAGAGTAGGGTGGGAATGGAGATTTTGCAGTATCCTTCCCCTGCCACACCCACCGAGCCACACCATGCCCACCAAGCCATGCCCACAGAACCGGTAGTAAAAAAAATTGAATTTCACCACTGCCCCAGATAGTTATTTCAAGCTGTCCATATGGTTTAGGCACGAAGATATGGATATGAAAAATATATGGCATTTACCCAGCCTAATTTCCTTACTTATGCAAAATCTAAAACCTAAGGCTGTTGCGCCAAAGAATTAAAACTTCAGACTTGCCCAAAATTAACATCAAGGCCGCTAAAAGTTGCGACGAAGAGGAGATTCGGCTAACCTATTTCTACAATGACAATTTTTAATGTAGTCCTCAGACACGCTTATGGGTTACAGTATTTAGCCCTTATTTGTGAGCCAACTGTATTTGAAACAGTGTTAGTCTCTGGGAAATACAGGATGACTTCAGAAAAATATTAAAATCGCTCTGGGAGTGACAGGAAAAAATGGAGTGAGACAGATTTCTCTGGTTTGATCCTTTATGATTCTTTGCTGGTTATTGCATATATAAATTTCAATCCCCATGTACTACTGGAGGAGGTTTGGAGAGGGGGAGAAGCGTTATGATTATCATATCACTCAAAGCAGCACAACTTTTAGAAAATCAGCTCCAATATAAATCCACTCTATATAAAATGACTTTTAATATTCTTTTCTTTAACATAACTATTAAATTTTTTTATGATTAAAAATTTATTTACTTGCTCTTTTTCCCTTAATTTGGATTTTTATTTGCTGTTATTGCTACTCCCATCTGATCTCAGCAAATCTCTCTCTCTCCCTCTTGCTCTCTGCATATTACTGCAAGAAAGGATGTTAAGACAAGAGCCTGCTATTAACCCCAGCAGAAAGTGAGGCTTTGAAAGTAAACTCTGTAAAAGAATGGAATTAAAAATGACCTACTCTGGTTAGTGGACATTGCAGTACCTGGAGAAAGCAGGAGGAAAAAAAAGAAAGAAAAACACCTCCAAATAGAAGTAGAATGACTGTGGCAAAAGAAAACAAAGATAGTGCCCGTAGTAATAGTCGCTTTGGGTGCAATCCCAAAACATCTGGAGCACCACTTGAACGCTATCGGCATTGATGAAACCACCATTGGTCAACTGCAAAAGGCAGCTTTAATTGGTAAAGCTTACATCCTGCAACAATGCCATCAAACCAGGGGTGAAATCCAACAGGTTCTGACAGGTTCTGGAGACCCAGTAGTGGAAATTTTGAGCAGTTCGGAGAACTGGCAAATGCCACCTCTGGCTGGCCCCAGGGTGCGGTGGGAATGGAGATTTTGCAATATCCTTCCCTTGCCACGCCCACCAAGCCACGTCCACAGAACCGGTAGTAAAAAAAATTGGATTTCACCACTGCATCAAACTGCCTATCCCAGGTCCTTGGGAAAGACTCAACAGGTGACTAAAACTGCCAAATTCAGTGGAAAGATCTAGCGGACTGTCAGACCAACCATAATAAAATAGCAATAGCACTTAGACTTATATACCACTTCACAGTGCTTTTACAGCCGTCTCTAAGCGGTTTACAGAGACACCGTATTGCCCCCAACAATCTGGGTCCTCCTTTTACCGACCTCAGAAGGATGGAAGGCTGAGTCCAAGCTTGAGCCTGGTGAGATTTGAACTGCCAAATTGTAGGCAGCCAGCAGGCAGCAGAAGTAGCCTGCAGTACTGCATTCTAACCACTGTTCCACCTTGCCTCATACTTTCTACCCAGAAAGTAGCCAAAGGAATCAATAATTGAAGAAAAAAGAAATCATTACAAAGATAAAAACTCTAATGGAGTAGGTTTATGTTGTGACCCAGGCCCAAGTAGGTAGTAGGAAACTCAGTCAGTGAAAAAACAAACAAACTTTATTCGAACAACTGAGAATTACTTCATTCCCAGTGTAGTTTAACTAAATTAAGGCAAATTCCTCCCAACACAAATTCCTCAGTCCTATTGCAAACTTTGGTCCAATTAGGCAAACTGCCAAAGGCCTTTCTTGGCAAACGTTCAGAAGTCATCGAAACAAAAATAAATGCAAGACGTAGATGAAGAAGAAGACGACAAAGCTACCAATGTTGTTTTCCGGCAAAGCTCAAATGCCGTTGCTGATCTGTTTTAAGCCTTATGGGAGGGGCCAATCATCTCTTGGCCCTAAGAGTTGTCCTCTTTGCTTAAGCTGCTCTTGCCTTCTGTCAGCTCTTCTCATGAGTGCATTAGGAACAGGCTCCTCCGGTTCCTCTGCCTCACTACTATCAGTCTCTGGAGGCTCTGGAGTCCACACCTCACTCCCTGATGGCCCTGTACTCACCTCAGCCTCATCGCTGTCTGACTCTGTTGCTAACTCTACAGGCTGCTGGCGGACCAAAACAGGTTAGTGATGAAGGCGGCTGTGGCAGCTCCCTCTATAATACGTACAAAATGTTATACTTAAGGTTAAAAAATATTAGCTGCAGCGATGCTCATCGAAATGTGCATTAATCCAGAGGACCAATGGGCTACTCAATTTTGCAGTCTTTATTTGCTAAAAGAGACGAATGGGAAGATGCCGAACAACAGTAAATATCACTTCTGAGGCATTTGAGGATGGAAGAAAAGACAGAGTGTGTTGGTTTCCCTGCTCCATTCTCTCCCCTGCCAAAGCCCAATTTAGACAGTAGATAGATAGACTGAACTTCCGTAATAGAACTCCTATCGGTGATAACGATCTCAGCTTTTATACTTCACACATCACGGGTAGCTATCAGAGCAGTTGTGACTTGTGGAGCTAAAAGAAAAATGCTTTGGGTCTGGAATTTACTGCTGGAGGAAAAGAGAGCAAAAGAAGTACAAAAAGAAATTACATTCTTAAGGCTTCAGTTGAAGAGAATATTTGTAGCTCAGGGTTGAACTTTTGGGTCCTTGGTGCTCTCGGAGCTGGGTTGTTTTCTTGCAGACGCTTCATTACCCAACTAGGCAACATCCTCAGTGCCGGTAAGGAATAGGGTTTACTCTCTGGTTTCATCTCATCTTCACTTTAAAAAGCTTCTGAGTCCTTGGTATGACTGCAAGAGACAAGTGACTGGACAGGAATGATATAGGGCCGTGATGCCGAACCTATGGCACGCGTGCCACAGGTAGCACGTGGAGCCATCTCTGCAGGCACGCAAGCTGATTCCCAGGTCAACTTCACTGTGCATGCCTGCATGCCTCCCGACAGCCAGCTAATTTACAAGTCTCTGCCGGAGGATCTGCGCATATGTGTGGGGCTGGGGGGCTGCAGCACCCCCTCATGCCCTGTTTTTGGTTCCAGGAAGCTTTAGGGAGGCCTGCTAGCACCAAAACGGGAGTCGTGCGCGCATGTGTGGGTTGCACAGGGGGTTCCCGCATGCATGTGTGGGTTGGCTGTTGTGTCTTTGGCTCCCGAGCCTGGCCTCTTGGCAGAGAGTGACTCAGAGAGTGAGGGGGAAGAGCTGACAGGCTTCCCTCTGCAGGACCTTCCTCTCTGGCTCCGCTTCAGGTTCCAGAGACAGGCCAGGTGGAGGAGATGACGAGGCCTCTTTCTTCCGCACCTTCCCCCTCCCAGGCAACGCCTCAAGACCCAGCTGTTGACAATCAGTCCTGGTTAAATCCCAGGCATCACAGAAAGGAGAGGGGAACAACAGAAGAAGGGGTGAGGCAGGCCTAGAGAGTGCTGAGTCACAGAGCCACACCCCACAGGGTATAAAAGCAGGAGGAGTTGCTCTATAGCTTCTTGTGATGGACAAAAACTGACTGTTGGAAAGTTTGGCTGCAATATTTCGAGACTAAGAATTTGGCTTCTGGATTTCTGTTTATTTCTGAACTCTTGGTTGCTCCAGCAACGAACTGCAGTTACACTGGCTTCTGAGGAGATAAGAGAACTTGGCAGGCAATCGCAGGTTCGTTGCCAGAACTGATATCTGTCATAGGAATAAATTGCTGGCAGATATAGTCAGCTCGCGTGTCTTCTTGGTTGTGGTTGGGGGGGGACAGAACTGGGGCATTGCATTATGGGTGTTGGCACACACATGTGCATTGTCATGCGAGTGCGTGCACTTTTGGCACCTTAGGAAAAAAAGGTTCACCATCACTGGTATAGGGTCTCCTGCTTGAGCAGAGGATTGGACTAGAAGACCTCCAAGGTCCCTTCCCACTCTGTCATTCTGTGTCTTACATGGAGGGCTGACCCTTGTTTTGAGTGGTGAACATCTGGCATCAGTTGGAGGTTTTCAATGAAGTAAAAGGGCAGTAAATTATTATTCATTTCCTTTTTGGTTCCATTTATCTGGAATGGAACAAATTGCAGAAGGTTGCAGAGGTTTTATGGGGCTGTGTTTCTTATCTTGCAAAGCGACTGGTTTGCAGCAAAACCTCTTGGAGACAGATATGTGTTTCCCAAACTATATAGTGTAGTGTCCTTAGCACTAAGTATTACCCTGTAGGATGGAATAAAGCTAGTGAAACATTCTCACACAGTATCCATTACTTTCAATCCTGCTTTTCTAAACTCAGAAGGACTTAAATTGGAGATGGGATGATGGGGGTTGATTTTACTTACTCTAGCCACATCCTTGTCCACTCAGATTCCCCTTCTCCAAACATATGTAAGAAATATTACTATATTTTAACTGTTAAAATTGCACCATACTATAGATTTCAACCTAGAAGAGAAACTCAGAAATCCATCCAATAGCAACAAGAGACATGGAAGATCTCATCGTTGAAGGAAAACAAAACAAAGCAAATCCTCTCTATTTTATAATCTACTTTTAGGGACAAATTTCTAATATGATAGTGTTGGAAGAAATGTCCATCTGGGTTCAGTTCCAAGTGGGGAAAAACGACACTGGAAACATGGAGACTGTTTGGAAAGATGGTTTAATGGTGGACAGGTTCACATGGCTTGAGATCCTGGGCAAAAAAAGCACATGGATGAGAGAGAGAGAGAGAGAGAGATTTATACCCTCTGTTGGGCTTTGATTTTGAGCTTGTGTTCTGATTGGTTGTCAGACTCCCATGGGGCCATGCAGGTAACTATGTAGGCTGTCCTGAGTCCCAAGCTTGGTTGAGCCTTGCTGGGTGATGATTATTTATTTATTTATTTATTATTATTATTATTATTATTATTATTATTATTATTATTATTATTATTATTATTATTATTATTATTATTATTATTATTATTATTATTATACCGCCCTTCTCCCGAAGGACTCAGGGCGGTGTACAGCCAAGATAAAAAACAAACAGTACAAAATATACAATTTAAAATACTAATTAAAAAACTTATTATAAAAATGGCTATATAAAACTAAAAACCCCATTAAAATTAATAATAAATTTAAAACCAATAAAATTTAGGCCAGCCCCACGCGAATAAATAGATGTGTTTTCAATTCGCGGCGGAAGGTCCGAAGGTCAGGTATTTGGCGTAAACCCGGGGGGAAGTTCGTTCCAGAGGGTGGGAGCCCCCACAGAGAAAGATCTTCCCCTGGAGGCCGCCAGCCGACATTGTTTGGCGGACGGCACCCTGAGAAGTCCCTCTCTGTGAGAGCGCACGGGTCGGTGGGAGGCATAAGGTAACAGCAGGCGGTCCCGTAAGTACCCAGGCCCTAAGCCATGGAGCGCTTTAATGAAAGCGATTTAATGAAAGAGCTTGGGGATTCCTATTATGGCTCTGCCTGATAGAGGTAGATCTTTGTTATGTAAAATAGACTGGCCCAGGCCTTAATGGCCCGTTAATAAAGATGGGGGGGGCTGAGTTTCTGCCTCCCTTTTAGGGGAAATATTCTGCCCTTTTAATATTTCCTAAAATATCTCATTTTCCTAGGAAATGGGTGGGTGCTAACTTCCAACAATAGGTAAGAAGCCACATAAATCCCACATATTCCAAATTAGACAAGAGGGACAAGGGTAGAGTTTGCCTTTTCCTTATAAATTGTATGTAATTAACCAAGGGATCTTATCTTCTCTTAAAAAGCCAGGCCATCAACAGCCTGGTTCTTGTATTCTGGGACTTCTTAGAATGGCCATGGACTGCAGCCTGCATGAACCACGGACCATTCTAGGAAATCTCCAGTGAAAGTTTTTGTTCTTCACCTGATTCCAGTGGTGGGTTTCAAACTTTTTTACTACCAGTTCTGTGGGTGTGGCTTGGTGGGCGTGGCATGGCTTGGTGGGCGTGGCATGGGAAGGATACTGTAAAATCTCCATTCCCACCCCACTCCAGGGGAAGGGTACTGTAAAATCTCCATTCCCACCCCACTCCAGGGGAAGGATACTGTAAAATCTCCATTCCCACCCCACTCCAGGGGAAGGATACTGTAAAATCTCCATTCTGTCCCAATCCAGGGAAAGGTTACTGCAAAATCCCCATTTCCTCCTGATCAGCTGGGACTTGGGAGGCAGAGAATAGAGGGAGGTGGGGCCAGTCCGAATTTTTACTACCGGTTCTCTGAACTACTCAAAATTTCCCCTTCCGGTTCTCCAGAACTGGTCAGAACCTGCTGAAACCCACCTCTGCCTGATTCGGTCCATAGAAATGCTTCTCTTCCCCCCCTCATGGAGTCCTTCAGACTTAGAAGACATTTAAGTGGTGCTTTGCAAAGTTCTACTTTTTTCGCTTTAGAGAAAGGAGGAAAAAGTTTGAAGCTAGTTCAAGATTATTCTCATTGGCTAGCTTGCCAGCAGATCCTTTCATCTCTCCTGCATGGTACGTAATGTCTCTGGACCCACAAAAATATGATGGTAAATATACATTTTGCTGTTGTTATTCTTGAAAGAAATGACTGGGTTTAAGTCCATTCTTTTGTCCTTTTGTTATGAGAAAATAAGAGTTAGCTATGTAAGGAGAAACATAAAAGTGAGTTTAATGAATGGAAATGGGGCACTTATGAAGTTTGCATGGTCAAATAAGAAGGAAATAGGTGCTGAATTGAATTAATACAAAAGTCAGTGTTCCGTATAAAAGAAGTTTATTGAAATGGTTTGATCACGGAAAGAATACACGAGGATTGAATTTGAAAATAAAGATATGAAAGAAGAGTGAATGGATCAAAAGGAAGACAAAGAGTAAGAAGGCCATTGTTGGATGAAGTTGATGAGATCTCTCTCGCAAAAAAAAAAAAAAAGGTGAGAATTTTAAGGAATAAAAGACAATATATGAATTGGAGTCTGGGCTTAAGGGAAAACAAAGATGGCTTGCAAAGATGAAAGAAACGGAAAGGTTGAACGGAGTAACTAAATGTGGCTAGATTTTCTTTTGTTTTCATATCACCTCCCTTTAATTCCTTAAGCTGAATTCTTAATATAAAGTATTATCATAACACTGGTCCACAATGCTTAGTTTAATATTGCTTGCCCCAAATGGAGATATATGTGATTGATGTGGAGGATGTGTAGATGTATGCAATATTGTGAAATGAAGGAACTATTTCCATTTTTAGATAAAGTATTTCCACCTTTCCTCATTGTAGTCGCAGAAAATAATGAGTCTCAGGAAAACCGGTGGCCAGTTTTATTTCGGCATTTGTCAGTTTCAATCTCTCCCCTACTCCTTAAGCAAGAGACAGCTGTCCAGTATGTTAGTCCATTTCTGTTCTCTTAAGGACATCCTGTAGCCGGCTGCAGAGATATGGCAGGGTCTCCCATCCCTTTTCCTGTGGAGCTATATCTAATCTGATACCTTTTCCATGTGTTTCTTTATTCGACAGCATTTTAATCTGGGAGGGGTCCAATGGGGAGTGGGAAGAGGGTCAAACAAACCAGCTTAGACAAGATGGACAGAGTCCCGTAGAGAATCCTTCCTCCAGCTGTCCCATTGGTGGGTTGTTGTTGTTTTTTCCCCGTTGCCTGGTGATGGGCTGGAAAGGGGCATCAGCAAACCAATCACCTTGCCTATAATGGCTGTCACAACCCTGGCTATCATTCAGCAGCGACTGAGAAGGGATACAACAGAGGCAGGATGGAGATTGACAGTGAGAACCGCAGATTTTACGCTGGCATTGTGTTTTGTTCCATCCAATGAGGATAGATAACATTTCAGCTCCGCGGTGAGGAAAGCTGTAGGTCTGGGTTTGGCTTTGTTTTGGTTCTTTTCCATGGGGTCTGTCCTTTACCCCCTGCGTTTATTTCGTTAGGACACTGGCTGTGGGAGCCATGCCGGCGGTGTGCCATCGGCAGTGGTGGGATTCAACTGGTTCGGGCCGGTTCAGGTGAACCAGTTTTTAAATTGCTGGTTGACCCCGCCCCTTCCCGTCCCTCCCCTTCCAAGAGTCCCCACACACCCTGTTTTGGCTCCCAGGTAAGTGCAGGGAGGCCTACTAGGCCCAAAATAGGGCGCAGGAGGATGCAGCACAGCTCCTCCTGGGCCATTTTTGCTCCCAGGAGGCTGCAGGGAGGCCTATTAGGCCCAAAACGAGCCATGGGAGGGTGCGGCACAGCCCCCCACAGCCTGTTTTTGCTCCCAGGAGGCTGCAAGGAGGCCTGCTAGGCCTAAAACAGAGCACAGGGGTGTGTGGCGCAGCCCATTTTTGCTCCTAGGGGGTGCAGGAGACCGAGTGCTGCCTGTCACACCCCCTGGCCATGCCCACCATGGCCACGCCCACCCAGCCGGTCATTAGGGCAAAGAACCAGTTGTTAAATTATTTGAATCCCACCACTGCCCATCGGTGACCTCATTATTCATGGTGGGAAAAGTCGCTGTTGGCGTTGTGTTACTTGCTGCACCACGATCTCACTGTTGCTGCCACAGCTTCTCCGTCCTTCTTTCAGTTTTCTTGTTGCCCTGCCTGGCCATACATTACAGGTATAACTCTTTGGTAGTCTGTCCAAAAACCAGGTAACAGCTACAAGGAACTGAATCTAGAATTGCCCTCAATTTAGTGTTTGAGAAGGTAATGAAGGTTCCATTGTTTCACCAGGGTTTTTAAATATTTGCTCAAATTATTGAAGGATCCAGAATATTTTTAATTATTTTTATTTGTGTTGGGATTTGAATTCCAGTTTTATTTTTAGTTCAAATTATAAAATAGTTGCATAGCTTGGATGGTGCTTAATTGTTTTGCTTGAGGGAAGGGTTTTAGAATTGTCAACACCAGTAATCAACATAAATGCTATAATAGATAGAAGATAGAAGTTAAATGATAGAGATAGATTAGATAGATAGATAGATAGATAGATAGATAGATAGATAGATAGATAGATAGATAGATAGATAGATAATGATGAAGAAGATAGATAGATGATGGATGGGTAGGTGGATAGATAGATAGATAGATAGATGATAGATAGATAGATAGATAGATAGATAGATAGATAGATAGATAGATAGACAAACAGACCCTTCATCTCCTCTTTACTTTTAGCTATCAAATCACTGCCACATGATACTAACAATGAAAGAATTGAAACCTGTCCATTTGTCAACACTAAAGCAGTGACTCTTTTTACCTCATGTGGCAGCTTGAAGAAAAGGCACACTTGATTTAGAAAAAGTGCTGTGAGTTCCTTCATGTTCCCAAGTACCTCATCCGAATCAGATCTGATCCATATTTGCCAGGTCTCCAACTGAGAAAATGATACACTTAATGCAGGAACGTATCTTCCCGGTATGGCTTAATTTCAGAATATAATCCTCCTGCATTTTAAAAGTGGACATATTTCACTGATTAGAATATATAGCCCCTTCGCCATTACTTGCTTTAATTAAAATGTACACTCTGAAAGTTACATGGTGACAAATCATGCTAATTACGCATGCCAGCAGTACCTCCAGAGACTGGTCCATATGTTAAATCCTGCCATTTAACATTGAATTGACAGGGGTATTATGAAAAGTTAGAAGCATTATGTTTACTACCGAGACACGGTGCTAACTACGGAAACCTTGTAAGTGGATGGGGGAGGGTTGTTTATTTCAGAAACATTAGATATACAAAAGAAATGGGTGCATCTAGGACTGCAATCAATAAGCTCTCCATGATTTGACTAATAACAGAACCACGAAGAGTTATCTCTGTCTCTTGACTGCCATCTACTGGTTATCTGGATTGTTGCAGACTACAATTGATAGCGCTAGCCGAAAGAGACTACTTTTCCTGACGGGCGTATTTCAAGCCATTGAACAGCTAAAATGCTCGGTGTTGAAAATAAGACTAGAGTATGAATCACAACTTTGAAAGGATGAGTTGATGTTGATTTAGTGACAACAACTGCAGCTTGGGTTGTTGGTTGTATGAGGATGTATGGCTTGTTTTTTTCCTAGTTTAATTTTGATTTGGTTTTATTAGGGCTATTGTATTGCGATCCAAAAACTAGACAACTAGTAAATAGCATTTAAAAAAATACAGAAAGCTGTTTGCTGCCACCTGGTGGTGATCAGATTAGGAGTTAATGTTTTTCTCTGCCTTTCTGCTGCCATCTGATGGCCACTGAGATTTATACAGACAAGACACTGACTGGTTTAGCAACATCCCGCCTCAATCCAGAGAAAAGCGAAGCAAGAACAGCTAAAGGGCTTTCATTTTCATCCAGGCTCATTTATTTTGGCAATCTTCTCCTAAACCAGTTTGGTCTAGTGGTTAAGGCCCCAGGCTAGAAACCAGCAGACCGTGAGTTCAAGTCCGACCTTAGCCATGAAAGCCAGGTGGGTGTAACCTTGGGCCAGTCACTCTCAACCCAGTTTACTTCACAGGGTTGTTGTTGCCGGGGGGGCGGGTAGAGAAAGAAGGACCATTAGATAGGTTCACCGCCTGGTGCTGTTTATAAAATAATAATAAAAGATGGGATATAAATTAAATAAATAAATATGATTTAACCCTGCATCCACTTTAAAAAATACACCGCCTTAGCTGAAATCTTCAAGTTCAGATTTCATAGGACTAAGTTCATGAGAAATGAAAAATGTCAAATGCAGGTAGTCCTCGACTTACGACCACAACTGAGCCAAAAGTTTCTATTGCTAAGTGAGATGGTTGCTAAGTGAGTTTTTGCCCCATTTTATGACTTTTCTCACCACCAGTGAATCGCTGCAGTTGTTACGTTAGTAACACAGTTGTTAAGTAAATCTGGCATCCCCATTGACTTTGCTCATCAGAAGGTCGCAAAACGGGATGACATGATCCTGGGATACTGCGACCGTTGTAAATATGAGTCAGTTGCCAAGCATCTGAATTTTGATCATGTGATTGTTGGGGATGCAATGGTTGTAAGTGTGGAAAACAGTCATAAGTCACGTTTTCAGTGCTGTTGTACCTTCAAACAGTCACTAAAGGAATGGTTGTAAGTCGAGGACTATCTGTAAATCCCTGTCTCCAATCAAATGCATCTTCTGCCTGGGGCAGTACCAGGGGTAGGCTGCTGGGGGTTCTCAGGGGTTTGGGAGAACCTCTAGCTAAGATTCTGTGCAGTTCAGAGAACCCCCAAATCCCACTCTTGGCTGGCCCTGCCAACTCTGCCCCACCCCTCCCACGAGTCCCCACACGGCCCGTTTTGGATGCAGGTAAGTGCAGGGGGCTCAGGGAGGGTGAAAAAAGGGCCTACCAGAAGTTCGGGAAGGCCAGAAATGGGCCCATTTCCATCCTCCAGAGGGCCTCCGGAGGCTGAGGAAGCCATTTTTGCCCTCCCGGAGGCTTGGGGAAAGCCCCTGGAGCCTGGAGAGCAGTGGTGAAATCTGAACCAGTTTACTACCAGTTCGCTGGCTTCGCGTGCTTTTAAAAAATGCTTTTAAAAGTAAAAAAAAGAAATGCTCTGACAATCAGGCAGCTCAGCTGGGATCGTCAGAGCCTCTCATTTTTTACCTTTTAAAAGCATGTTTTTTTACAACCTCTTCAGCCAAATAGGTTGCAAAAAAACGCTTTTAAAAGTAAAAATAAGACTCTGACCATCGCACAGCTCAGCCATGATCGTCAGAGCCTCTTTTTTTTACCTTTAAAAGCATTTTTTAAAAGAAGCGGCAAAAAAGGGGAAGCAGGTAACCAGGCACTGGGTGAGCATGGGCGGGGCGGGCAGGGATTTTTGCTACCGGTTCTCCGAATCACCCACCGCCATCGCTACCAGATCGGCCGATCCGGTCCGAACCGGGAGCATTTCACCCCTGCCGGGGAAGGCAGAAACAACCCCCCTCACCACCATGATGCAGGCCAGCTAGGCCACTCTTACCATGGCTATGCCCACCCAGCAACCAGACAGAGAACCCCTTGTTAAAATTTTTGAAGCCCACCCCTGGGCAATACTGTCTGTCTCAAGAAAGGATTTGCATCACCAATGGTTGAAATGAAATGTCTGCGTCACTTTCCTACGTGTCCTCAGTCATTTCGGTGATATGATTTTGACGTTTCGCTCAAAGGAGAAGAGATTTTCAAAGCATTTGGCCTGCACTTCTTTAGTCACAAAATGGCCACATGGTCACATCTTTCGTTGCTGGAGAGATAATTGTGCACAGGGCAACCTTCCATGTTTCAATTAAATAAATCCCAAGAGAAGAATCAGAAACAAACCCCCGCTGGGATGTTCTCAGTACTGTTGTTCCTATAATCCCATCCTTCAGAAGTGGAATAACTTTTCCTTCTTGCAGTGAAATTTTAAGGAATTGCTTGATATTTCCATTCATCTATTTGACAGAATGAATTAAAGGACAATGAATTAAAAGACTATGCGTGAGAATGGACAATACAGCTTAACTTTACTATAATTAGTATAGTTTATCTAGATCTATCTATCATCTATCTTCATCATCATCATCATCTATTTACCATATTTATCTAATCTATCTTCATCATTCTATCTATCTATCTATCTATCTATCATCTATCTTCATCATCTTTTTATATTTATCTTTACCTTACCTTCATCATCCTATCTATCATCTATCTATCTTCATAATCATCATCTATTTACCGTGTTTTCCTGAAAATAAGACCCTGTCTTATATTGAACCCTGAAATAAGTGCTTGGCCTTATTGCCATGCGTTCAAAGCTTATTGTCAGGGATATCTTATTTGGGGGGAAACAGGGTATTTTATCTAATCTATCTTCATTATCCTATCTATCTATCTATCTATCTATCTATCTATCTATCTATCTATCTATCTATCTATCTATCTATCTATCTATCTATCTACCTACCTACCTACCTACCTATCTACCTATCTACCTATCTATCTATCTATCTATCTATCTATCTATCTATCTATCTATCTATCTATCTTCATCATCATCTATCTATCATCTATCTTCATCATTATTATCTATCTATCATCTATCTATCATCTATCTCTTTCTCTCCATGATCATCATCTATAGCTACCCATCTCTATCATAATTTATCTATATCCATCTATTAATCAATCATCTATATCTATCTATCATCTGTCTATATCTATTATCATCATCAACCTACAATATAGCTATCTGTCTCTATCTATTATCATTATCTATGTCTGTCTATCTATGCCTGCCAATCCATCCATCTATCTATCTATCTATCTATCTATCTATCTATCTATCATCTGTGCTCTTTTCCTTGGCTTGCCCTTCTAAGTTTTTCTTGTTTTTCATTATTTTTATATTTTGTGGCTTGCCCTGTTTACTACCTACTACAAGGAAAGAAAGCAGGTAATTAAATGAGGTACTGTAATAAGCAGCTACTCTAGAATATTAAAGATTCTAAAAGAAAGGAACTATGCACAGGAAATCTTATTTCTTTTTTATTGGGAGATAAATTGTACCCTCTGCCTATCTGGCACCTGGTAGAATGTATAATAAAAATATCAATTGAAACTTAAAATGCTCAGGTGCGAAAAGGAAATTTTAAAAACCCTGAGAGCAGCATTAAAATAAAATGTGATAAAACATCAAACAGGAATGAAAGCTTTTTTTTTTCTTCTTATTCAACATTGGTTAAGAACCTATTTTCAGTTTGTAAAACTATTTGGGGAATAAAAGATCAAGATCTGCCCTGTCCTCAGTTGCAATTCACCATGAGAAAATCATCTGCAATCATCTCCAGTCTTCCCCCTTGGTTGCACAAAGTTGGCCTTATTTCATCCCTGTCACATGAAACAGTTTTAAATCATCACTCAGAGGGATAAAAGTGGTATTTTGCCCCTTTAAACTGCTCCTATCCCATTACACTCTGCCAAACCTTCATTACTTCTTATCTTCAAGGTCAAATTAGATTATCTATTGTGGCCACAGCTAATGATACCTTGCTGTTGGAAGGTATGAAAGACATGAAAATGAAGCAGCCATTGCAGGAACCAGTGCAACAGTCTCCATCCCCATGCTGGGTGACATCACAATGGGCATAGAAGGGGACAAGGCTTGCACTGTTGCTATTTTAATCATCTGTGCATCAACACCCCTGAGAACAATGCATAGCAATTGCACTTAGACTTATATACCGCTTCACAGTGCTTTAAAGCCCACTCGAAGCAGTTTACAGAGTCAGCATATTGCCCCCCCAACAATCTGGGTCCTCATTTTACCCACCTCGAAAGGATGGAAGGTTGAGTCAACCTTGAGCTGGTCAGAATCGAACTGCTGGCAGTGGGCAGAATCAGCCTGCAGTATTGCATTATAATCACTGTGCCACCATAACTCCTTCAGTGTTATCTTCAGTGTAGATATCTCTCTCCCAACACTTGTTAGCTCCAGAGCTCTTCCTTTCAGGAGTTCTTCTCATAACTGCCACTTTCATAGCTTCCTGATTCCTTAAACCAACTTCTTTCCAACTTCTAACCTGGAGGAGAAGATGGAAGAAATTCCCTATTTTATGGGGAAGAAAAGATAGAATAGAATAGATTTCTTTATTGGCCAAGTGTGATTGGACACACAAGGAATTTGTCTTGGTGCATACGCTCTCAGTGTACATGAAAGAAAAGATCATCAAGAATCATAAGGTACAACTCTTAATGATAGTCATAGGGAACAAATAAGCAATCAGGAAACAATCAATATCAATATAAATCGTAAGGATACAAGCAACAAGGTTACAGTCATAAAGTCATAAGTGGAAGGAGATGGATGATGGGAACGAGGAGAAGATTAATAGTAGTGCAGATTTAGTGAATAGTTTGACAGTATTGAGGGAATTATTTGTTTAGCAGAGTGATGGCGTTTGGGAAAAAAATTGTTCTTGTGTCTAGCTGTTCTGGTGCGCAGTGCTCTATAGCGTCGTTTTGAGAGTGGGAGTTGAAACAGTTTATGTCCAGGATGTGAGGGGTCCGTAAATATTTTCACAGCCCTCTTTTTGACTCATGCAATATATAGATCCTCAATGGAAGGCAGGTTGGTAGTAATTATTTTTTCTGCAGTTCTAACTATCCTTTGAAGTCTGTGTCTGTCTTGTTGGGTTGCGGAACCAAACCAGTCTGTTATAGAGGTGCAAATGACAGACTCAATCATTCCTCTGTAAAACTGGATCAGCAGCTCCTTGGGCAAACGATATATCTATACAATTCTTGCAAAGGAAGCACTAATCTAAGAGAGCAGGCTTCTGATTTAAGCATGCTCCTAGACACATGGCTGTTGCCACGGTCAACCTACCATGGCCAACTCACTGTGAGACAACTCATTGCAGGACAAATCAGTAATTCAATTTAATCATTTAAAATAATTTTTAAAACGTTTTAATTTTCGTCATTTACATATCACTTTGTCCCTTCTTTGGCATCCTTTCTTTGATTCTATTCTGCCATTTTTCCAATATTAGTGTAACTGCTGTCCCATGGGAAGTTGGCCTGTGGTGAGTTGGCCATGGCCAGTTGTCCTGCAGTGAGTTGGCTATGAGTTGGCTGCAGCAAGTTATCCTAGACCTGGACAGTGGAGGTACGTGACTGAAGGATACTTTTTACCGAGCTCTGGCTGGCGTGCCAGTAGTTGCCCTACCTAGAATGTAAAGAACTCCTGGGAAATCATGATGCAATTATCATGTGGTTAGACTACTCCCCTGCATCCTACATGGGTTTATCCTTGAAGGTTCAGAAACTGAATTGGTACCCCCTGAGGTCAAACACAACCCTGATGCGGCCCTTGATGAAGTCGAGTTTGACACCCTTGAACTATGAGATTAAACTTTCATTACCAAACTAAGTAACATAATCAGTGCATTTGGTAATGATATGTCTTCAAGAAAACCACCAAGCTCAGGGAACACCGAGGACCCCACAATGGTTCACTACTGGGAGTGAAAGAAAATCCCTTAATTTGCAATCCTTGGCACATTTACTCATAAACTCTTAATTCCAAGGAAACACAGCCCGAGTCTGGCTGTTACCGATTACCTTTCAAATCTCAGGAGAACGGAAATACTACGGGGAGTACAGTAGCTGCCTTGTTTCCCTGAAATTCGAAATGACTATTTATGAAACATAATATCCTCAAGAATAAGCAACATTCATTGTGATACCTATAGGCAGGAAGAAAGGGTAGTGAACACAACTGTGTCTGAAAAGCCATTTAAGAAAATTGTGAGTGTTTAAAAGTTTTCCTTAACAACACTTTTGTCGAAGGCTATAATTTCCATCCTTTGAACAGGGTTTTCATGAAGCCTCCTCATTTTCCCCCTTTAGGATAAATTTGTTTTATTCATTAGAAAATGCTTTCAGCTGTTCAGTAAACTGCTATTGTCTGGGCTTCTTACACAAAAAGGACACTTTGCGTTGCCTTGATAAACCCCAGCCTTCCTTCCTTCCTTCCTCAGCTGTTTGTTGTACCTTGGCAGTTTTGAAATGAGAGTTGAAAGTTGTTGCATATGGGTTTTTTTTTCCCCCAGCCCAGATGTGCTTAGCTTGTGCATTCACGCACACACCTTCAATCACACACATTAATATTTAAAACATGTCTATTTCTAACTTTCCGAGGCTCCAGGCAGCACGCAAAATCGGAGCATTAATACAAATTAAAAGACCACCTTTTTGGGACTTCAAGAGAAATAAGAGCACGGTGACCCTTTCGCAAAACCTACAATGTCCTGTTGTAGACAACTTTAAACTGGTGAGGATCACTTGAAGATGGTTTGTCAGATAAACCACAAATGATGAGTGGTTCCCAAGCAGGCTAAGCCATAGAGCAGGGGTGTCAAACTCGCGTCGTCATGGCGGCAGTAGTGGGATTCAATTTTTTTTATTATCGGTTCTGTGGGCGTGGCTTGGTGGGCATGACATGGCTTGGTGGGCATGGCAAGGAAAGGATACGGTAAAATATCCATTCCCACCCCACTCCAGGGGAAGGATACTGCAAAATCCCCATTCCCTCCCCACTCCATGGGAAGGATACTGCAAAATCCCCATTCCCTCCTGATCAGCTTGGACTCGGGAGGCGGAGAATAGATGGAGGTGGGGCCAGTCAGAGGTGGTATTTACCGGTTCTCCGAACTATTCAAAATTTCTGCTACCGGTTCTCCAGAACTGGTCAGAACCTGCTGAATACCACCTCTGCATGATGGCATCATGTGACTTATCCGGACATTTTCCCGCCTTCGCTAAACCAGGTGTGGCCAGGGCCAGTAGGTGACGCATCTGCCCCAGGGACCTTGAGTTTAACTTCCCTGCCATTGAACATAGCCTACAAACCATGGAGGGATTCACAGTATAAGTAAGGTAAAGGTTCCCCTCGCACATACGTGCTAGTCGTTGCTGACTCTAGGGGGCGATGCTCATCTCCGTTTCAAAGCCGAAGAGCCAGCACTGCCCGAAGACGTCTCCGTGGTCATGTGGCCGGCATGACTCAATGCCAAAGGCACATGGAACACTGTTACCTTCCCACCAAAGGTGGTCCCTATTTTTTCTACTTGCATTTTTACGTGCTTTTGAAACTGCTAGGTTGGCAGAAGCTGGGACAAGTAACGGGAGCTCACCCCGTTACACGGCAGCACTAGGGATTTGAACCGCCGAATTGCCGACCTTTCGATCGACAAGCTCAACGTCCTAGCCTCTGAGCCACCGCATTTTTTCAGACTAAATAAATCACTTTAATCACTTAGCCTGTTTTAATGCCAAAAACAATGTTGGGCCACAAATACCGTCCCTTTTGTATATTATACAGATCGTCTTCAACTTACGACTTCAATGGAGACCACAATTCTTATTTAAGCAAGACAGTTATTAAGTGAATCACATCCAATTTTATGACCTTTTTTGCCATGGTTATTAAGCAAATCTGTGCAGTTGAAAGTGAATCACTCTCTCATTGAATGAATTCAACTTCCCCCAATGACTTTACTTGTCAGATGTTGTCTGGGAAGGTCGCAAATGGTGATCTTGTGACCCCAGGACACTGCAATGATTGTAAATATATGCTGGCTGCCAAGGGCCTGAATCACATATTTTTTATTTAATTTATTTTTATTTATTTATTTTGTCACACAGTATATATAAGCATAAGCATGAAATAATTATACAATATATAAGCATATATATGAGTATGAGTATGTAATAACTATATTAATTGGATATAATGAAAGGAAACAATAGGACAGGAACGGTAGGCACGCTTGTGCTCTTATGCATGCCCCTTACAGACCTCTTAGGAATGGGGTGAGGTCAATAGTAGACAGTTTTTGGTTAAAGCTTTGGGGATTTTGGGAAGAGACCACAGAGTCAGGTAGTGTATTCCAAGTATTAACAACTCTGTTACTGAAGTCATATTTTCTGCAATCAAGATTGGAGCAGTTAACAGTTAACATTAAGCTTAAATCTATTGTGTGCTTGTGTATTGTTGCAATTGAAGCTGAAGTACTCTTCAACAGGAAGGACATTGTAATAAATGATTCTATGAGTTAAACTCAGGTCATGTCGAAGGCGGCGGAGTTCTAAATTTTCTAAACCCAAGATTTCAAGTCTGGTGGCATAAGGTATTTTGTTGAATTCAGAGGAGTGGAGAACTCTTCTTGTAAAATATTTCTGGACACGTTCAATTGATGTCTGAAATGTGGTATGGGTTCCAGACAGACATACCTGTGAGGATGCTGCATTGGTTGTATGTGTGAGGACTGGTCGTAAGTTACTCTTTTCATGGTCACTGTAACTTCAAACAGTCACTGAACAAATGTTGTAAATCGAGGATTATCCATATGTGACGTGTGCACTGTCACAATACATGCACTGGAGCAAGGCTTGTATCGCAAGGCCACTGTTTGCATTCCGCCCACCGCCTGCTGCTGCCAGCATGTGATGCCAGGGAGAAGCTAAAGATGCTCGGTGTTGCTTTCAACTTAACAAAATGTGTTTTCCTCTGAATAAACCAGCCTCTGAAATCAACAGTTGATGCTGGTTTGCTCTAAATTTGATTAGAAGTAGACAGGTCAAATTTTCACTAGTTAGCCTACAAAACTTTTTCCTCGCCACTTCAAAAATAAAAACCCGCCACGTCACTTTCATTCGAAAACATACATCATTTATTTTTCTTCTTCTCTCAAACTGAGTATCAAACAGGTTTTGAGATCTTGCTGAGCCAGAAGTACAAATTCAGAAAAGTGAAAGGAAACAGGAGATTCAAAATTATAAATATGTATGTATGTATGTATGTATGTAGTCTATCTTCCTATAACTTCTCAGGTTAAAGAGATACGGATGTTGGATTATATCATGTCCCCCGCGTAGAAGTTTTTACATGACTCCCACCGCTCCCACTTCTTCTGCAGGGAGGGGATTTTTTTTTCTATTTTTAAACCATGTTTATCCTGTGTGGTGTTTATAGTCACTTCCTGGTGGTCAGTATAACCGGAAACAGGAGAGAAGTTGATTCTATTGTTACTTATAAAGTTCACATGCCACAAATTATTAGATCTACTCCACCCCATTTTCCCTGTCGTTTTGCTACCCAACAACATCTTATCACCACGAAGGAAGTAGAAAATGTTGACATACTGGAAAATCAAAGGTAGGGTCCTAATTTTATTTATCAGGTTCATTATGCTGCATAATTGTTAAGCAGCATAAAGAGATATCTAGGACCAGCAGTGGGTTTCACATTAGGCTACTACCAGTTTGCCCCACGTGCGCAGGCTCACTTCATGCACGCGTGAGCCTGGCTCGTGTGCACGCTTGCCTTCTGTGCATATGCCCAGTCTTCCGTGCATGTGCCCAGCCTCCAAAACAGGTCTAAATAGGATAACATAGAGCTGGGGCTGGGGGCTGGGGGCAGGGTGGTGGTGGGGCAGGGGCCCACCCACACCCACACCCACAAGTTCCACTACTGGTTCAGGTGAATTGATCCGAACCAGCTGAATACTATCTCTGTCTAGGACAAATTAAAATACAGTGCAATTTTATAAGAAATGTCAAATAACAAGAACCTCTCCAGGGAATACAAACATTAAAACAAGTGTAATCAGTGGTTGGATTCAGCCAGTTCGCACCACTTCGGGAGAATCGGTTGTTAAATTATTTGAATCCCACCACTGAGTGTAGTGTACTAATAGGTTCATCCAAAGCTTAAGGTTTTAGCACCTTCCTAGGCAACAAGGTCAGAGAGATGCATTTTGGAAGAATTCCAGTAGACATGTAGGGGCAGTGATGAAAAAGTCATACTTCTCAGGTTCCGTATATGACCTTGATGCTCTCTGAGCTTGGTGGTTTTCTTGTAGACATTTCATTACCCAAACTAGGTAACATCATCAGTGCTAGCAGTGATGCTAGTACCGATGATGTTACCTAGTTTGACTAGTACTGATGATATTACCTAGTTTGGGTAATGAAACATCTGCAAGAAAACCGCCAAGCTCAGAGACCCCCAAGGAACCCTCATTCAACCCTGAGCTACAATGATCTTCCTTCAGTGAAGAGACCACGTTGGGGGAAAAGGCAAAAACAATTAGGGGAAAATGGTCCTACAAATAATCAGTCTTTGAAAATCTTTAAGATGACCACCAGTACCTTAAATGGCACCCAGAAGCCAACTGGAAACCACTGCAACTTCAACAATAATGGTGTCACATTGTTGTGCCCATAATTACTTGCCTTGCTGCATTCATTCTGGACCCACTGTCGCTTCTGAGTTATCTTCAAGCACAGCTTCTAATGAGAGGTAAATTGAAGCATGAGTGACCATGAGAAGGGTCCACCAACCCAAGGAAGGACATGGGTGGCACAGGAGATGATAACTTCTGGAATGCAACGTAAGCAGCTACAAGTCTGGAAATCTCTATCGGACTGCTGAAATCCCAGATGTTTGGAGGATATAGGTAGTCCTTGACTTGTATCCTGTAATAATTAAAACTTTATGAAATTACAGTGGCTTCGGCAATTTACAACTCGTAAAGTTCATGGCCATCATAAAACATTGCACCCAACCCCTGTGGTCACATGACATCGTATGGTCATGTGACTATGATTTGCAAGGTTTTGTTACGGGTTTCTGGCAAAAACGTCCATTGGAGAGAATGAATTGGCTTAACAACCAAGTGATTCACTTAACAACTGCTATAAAAATGGTGAAAGATCAGGTCAAGTAAGGTGGGTGCCTCAACTTATGACCACAATGACTTACAACTGAAATTCCAGTTCCAATTGTGATTGTAAGTTGAGGACTATCTACAACAAATGTTGTCCCTATCTTATAAAATGGGGAAAATCCAACAAAAAATAAAGTGGTAATCTGATACTATTATCTTGGAAGACTCTAGGACATATTCTAAAATTTTGATCTGTACGAGTCCTAAACAAATGAAGTATTTATCAGAAATCGGTGTGGATTTGTCCAGAACAAATCTTGCCAGGCTCATTTTTGATTAGTTAACTGCCTTACCTTGATTTACCTTGATTTCACAAGCATTTGACAGAATATTTTATCCCACGATAATTAGAAAGCTAACTGATTAGTGTTACAATTAATTGAATATGTAGCTGGTTGCCCCAAAGATACTTGTTTCAAAGGCAAGTGGACTTTCTGGTTTTCCTTTGAAGACATTTCACTTCTCATCCAAGAAGCTTCTTCAGAGTCAGAACTGAAGAAGCTTCTGGAATAAGAAACAAAACATCTTCAAGGAAAAAAACAAAGTCCACTTGCCTTTTGAAACAAGCACCTTTTGGACAACCATGATCTGGATGACTGAGAATCTCCATGGACATAGCTGGTTTGAAAATTATATTCAACGTGTTCATCAATGTTTGTTCATTAAAACCGGCCAAGTGTTTTTTTTTTATTTGCATTTATATCCCGCCCTTCTCCGAAGACTCAGGGCGGCTTACACTATGTTAGCAATAGTCTTCATCCTATTTGTATATTTATATACAAAGTCAACTTATTGCCCCCAACAATCTGGGTCCTCATTTTACCTACCTTAAGGATGGAAGGCTGAGTCAAACTTGGGCCTGGTGGGACTAGAACCTGCAGTAATTGCAGGCAACTGTTGTTAATAACAGACTGTCTTACCAGTCTGAGCCACAGAGGCCCTGTGTGTTATCAACTGAGTGACACTAACTTTAATCCTCAGCACTCTACTCTTCAGTGTGTTCGTTAATGATGAAAACGTAAAATGGATAACAAATTTTCAGGTGGTACAACACTAAGTGAAATTGCTAATATCCTGAAAGATAAGAAATAAAATTCAAATTAATGGCTTGGAAAAATTAATGAAAATGTAATAGAGACAAATGGCAAGTCCTTTGCTTACAAAACAAAACTCGACCGCGCAACTATTTGATAGGGATAACAGCAAACATCTTGGAATGGTACTTGAATGCAAATTAAACATGAGCCATAAAACTGTGATATTGATAGAAAGAAGATAAATGAGATTTTATTGTTTGACTGAAATTAGCCAGCTCCATGATATGGCTGCCTTAACGAAAGCACGATTTCTGAATCATGGAAATAATCATTGCATTCTGTTCCATTTGGGCCAGATCACATTTCAAGGGCTTCTAAACAGTTTTGAGCACCGCACTTAAAAAAAAAAAATTCTGAGAAACTGGAACAAGTGCAGAGAAAGGCAACAACGATAATCAGGGAAGTAGAAACTAAGCCCTTTGTCCAAAAAAAAAAAAATTGAAGGAGGTGGGAACATTTAGCCTTGGGGAAAAAATAACTTTCGTGTGTGTGTGTGTGTGTGTGTGTGTGTGTGTGTGTGTGTGTGTGTGTGTGTGGAATGTAGTAGTAACTTTTCAAATACCTGAAAAGATGTCACACAGAAGGTCAACGCCTGTTCTTTCTTGTTTCAGACTACAGAAGGTACAGAAATGGATTTAAGGTTCAGGAAGGTAGATTCGAACTGCATTTTAGGAAAAATACGTCTTAACTGTGTGAACAGTTCAACAGTGGAAATCATTACCATAGGTTATGCTTCCTCTTCACAGAAGTGTTCAAATAGATCAGTGGTCACCAACTGGTGGTCCATGGGCCACTGGCGGTCTGCGAGAAAATTTTGGTGGTACGCAGAACAATTATTTGTCTTTTTTTATATTGCACTAAATCAGGGGTCCTCAAACTATGACTCCTGGGCCAGATCACATTTCAAGGGCTTCTAAACAGTTTTGAGCACCGCACTTAAAAAAAAATTTGAGAAACTGGAACAAGTGCAGAGAAAGGCAACAACGATAATCAGGAAGTGGAAACTAAGCCTTTGTCCAAAAAAAAAATTTGAGAAACTGGAACAAGTGCAGAGAAAGGCAACAACGATAATCAGGAAGTAGAAACTAAGCCTTTGTCCAAAAAAAAAATTTGAGAAACTGGAACAAGTGCAGAGAAAGGCAACAACGATAATCAGGAAGTAGAAACTAAGCCTTTGTCCAAAAAAAAAATTTGAGAAACTGGAACAAGTGCAGAGAAAGGCAACAACGATAATCAGGAAGTGGAAACTAAGCCTTTGTCCAAAAAAAAAATTCTGAGAAACTGGAACAAGTGCAGAGAAAGGCAACAACGATAATCAGGAAGTGGAAACTAAGCCTTTGTCCAAAAAAAAAATTTGAGAAACTGGAACAAGTGCAGAGAAAGGCAACAACGATAATCAGGAAGTGGAAACTAAGCCTTTGTCCAAAAAAAAAAAAATTTGAGAAACTGGAACAAGTGCAGAGAAAGGCAACAACGATAATCAGGAAGTAGAAACTAAGCCTTTGTCCAAAAAAAAAATTTGAGAAACTGGAACAAGTGCAGAGAAAGGCAACAACGATAATCAGGAAGTAGAAACTAAGCCTTTGTCCAAAAAAAAAATTCTGAGAAACTGGAACAAGTGCAGAGAAAGGCAACAACGATAATCAGGGAAGTGGAAACTAAGCCCTTTGTCCAAAAAAAAAATAATTGAAGGAGGTGGGAACATTTAGCCTTGGGGAAAAAATAACTTTCGTGTGTGTGTGTGTGTGTGTGTGTATGTGTGTGTGTGTGTGTGTGGAATGTAGTAGTAACTTTTCAAATACCTGAAAAGATGTCACACAGAAGGTCAACGCCTGTTCTTTCTTGTTTCAGACTACAGAAGGTACAGAAATGGATTTAAGGTTCAGGAAGGTAGATTCGAACTGCATTTTAGGAAAAATACGTCTTAACTGCGTGAACAGTTCAACAGTGGAAATCATTACCATAGGTTATGCTTCCTCTTCACAGAAGTGTTCAAATAGATCAGTGGTCACCAACTGGTGGTCCATGGGCCACTGGCGGTCTGCGAGAAAATTTTGGTGGTACGCAGAACAATTATTTGCCTTTTTTTATATTGCACTAAATCAGGGGTCCTCAAACTATGACTCCTGGGCCAGATACGTGCAATGAACGTTTGTGTTGCTGCAGAGAGTCTCCCCCTTTGTGGTCTTTTTGTGTGAGTCAGGGTAGGGCAGAAATTCTGACTTGGGGTCTGCTTCAGCCTCCTGGTGTGGGGCTTTGGGCGAAGGCTGGAGGGAAGCGCCGCTGGTTCGCCGCTGGTGGCAAAGAGCTTGTTCCAGTGGGACTGTATCATGGTCTGAAACTGGCTGACCATCTCAGCCTGCCGAGCCTCCAGACGCCGGTACCTGGCCTTGCATTCCCGCATTCTCTGCTTGGAAAGTCTATACTCATACTCCTCAGTGAGATGCTTCTGCTGAGCCTCCTTCTTGGTCAGATCCAATTTGAACTGAGCTGTTTTGCCAACTCTTTCTCATGGTGGCTGCTTAGCTCCAGCAACTGCTTCCTTTTGGAGCCCTAAGGAACCCGGGCAAGCAGGCAAGGAGTGGCAAGTAGAGGCTGGCGAGGCGGCCCTCAACATGAATGACATTGAATTGGTCACACCCACACAGTCACATGACCACCTTGCCACGCCAGTCAGTTATTAGGCAGATCACATTAGTGGTCCACGGGATTTAAAATTATGAATTTAGTGGTCCCTGCGGTCCGAAAGGTTGGTGAGCCCTGAAATAGATGATTTCTGGTGAGAATGCTTTAATTTGGATGCCACCCTGAGTGAGAGATTGGTCTCAATGGTGCTTTCCAACTTGGAAGATTCTCCGATTCTATTGTATTATTTATTTATTATTTAGGGGCCTCTGGTGGCTCAGACTGCTAAGACAGTCTGTTATTAACACAGCTGCTTGCAATTACTGCAGGTTCAAATCCCACCAGGCCCAAGGTTGACTCAGCCTTCCATCCTTTATAAGGTAGGTAAAATGAGGACCCAGATTGTTGGGGGCAATAAGTTGACTTTGTATATAATATACAAATGGATGACGACTATTGCTTGACATAGTGTAAGCCGCCCTGAGTCTTCGGAGAAGGGCGGGGTATAAATGCACAAAAAAAAAAAAATTAGTGCTGCCCTTTTGTAAATCAAACTGGGTTACAAGAAGATTGTAGAAATGCATGTAGAAATGCTCTTTACATGGGGCTCCCCTTGAGGTGCACTCGGAGGCTTCAGTTGGTCCAGAATGCAGCTGCGCGGGTGATAGAGGGAGTTCCACGTAGCTCCCATGTAACACCTCTCCTGCACAGACTGCACTGGCTACCTGTTGCCTTTCGGGTGCATTTCAAGGTTTTGGTTACCACCTTCAAAGCGCTCCATGGCTTGGGGCCTGGGTACTTACGGGACTGCCTGCTGTTACCTCATGCCTCCCACCGACCCGTACGCTCACACAGAGAGGGACTTCTCAGGGTGCTGTCCGCCAAACAATGTCGGCTGGCGGCCCCCAGGGGAAGGTCCTTCTCTGTGGGGGCTCCTACTCTCTGGAATGAACTTCCCCCTGGTTTACGCCAAATACCTGACCTTCGGACCTTTCGCCGCGAATTGAAAACACATTTGTTCATTCGCGCGGGGCTGGCTTAAGTTTTTTCTTAAACTGCTTAAATTTTTAAATTCTAAATTCTATTCATGTTTTAAATTGGGGTTTTTAGATTTTAAATATTTTAATTTTTCGGCCAATTGTATAATAAGTTTCTTAATTTAGTTTTTAATTGTACATTGTTTATGTTTTATCCTGGCTGTACACCGCCCTGAGTCCTTCGGGAGAAGGGCAGTCTAGAAATCCAATTAATAATAATAATAATAATAATAATAATAATAATAATAATAATAATAATAATAATAATAATAATAATAATAATAAATAAAAAATAAAAAAATACAATAAACAACCAGGGAAACAGATTTATTTTTTTGAAAATGCTTCTGATAGTAGGAGCTACAGGAAAAGCAATGTGGAAGAGAACAGATTGTATGAAGCAGAACGGTCAACAAAAGGTAGAACAAAGTTTAGTGTGAGAGTTGTTCTTAATGTAACAGGAACAGCTTGACCTGTTTAAATTCTATGTCTAAGTTTGTACTTAGTTTGAACTAGTGTTTGCTGTGTAATCTATATCAACTTAGTTCACGCAGGACTTTCAGTCAAAACCAGTAAGCCATGTAAGTTAGTAGTGTTAAATTTTATATATTATACCTAATTTACCATCATTTAGCCCTGACACTTGGAATAAAATTCTTCAACTCCAAGCTTATCTTTTTGGCCAAATTTGGTTTTTTTAACTCAGAACTCCAATCTTAAAGAGGGGAGCTTTTCTTCAACTGTGACTCTAAGGAATTTTGAAAGCTAAATTAGCTTCTCAGCTTTATTGTCTCATTGGTTTTAAAATCAGCAACCTCGATGCATAATATAATCCTCTGTAAAACTTCAGAAGTGGAATTTGGGATTCAAAGGAAATGAAGAGGAGGAAAATCCAAAATATCTGGATGGCCAGGGAAACCCCCTCCTTAATCATCCATAAATCTAAACCTTGATTCAAAATGATATGGTAAAGCTGGTGCCTCCCACATGAAGTCACACTTTCTATTTGAGTGAATGAGATAATAAGAACTTCCGAAGGTAGCCTTAGCACCAGAACAGAGCATGGAATTGTCCTGCAGAACACCAAAACCTCCTGGTTTAGGACAGATCTGAGTTAAAATTCATAAAGATGTTGGATGATTTCAATAAAAAACAAAAATAATAAAAGTCACATTCTGGAAGATCAAAAGCTTTTTCAGAAAAAACGAGCTGAAAAAAGCCTCGAAAACAGGCTGAAAAAAAGCCCTGAAAATTGGCCGAAAAAAGCCTGTAAAACAGGCTGAAAAAAGCCTTGAAAATGGGTTGGAAAAATGGGCCGGAAAAAGCCCCAAAACAAGCCAAAAAAAGCCCCAAAATGGGCCCAAAAAAATTCTCAAAAAAGGCCCCAAAATGGGGGGTGTGAAGGCCAAAAATTGGCTGGCAGGTGGGTGGGGCTTCGGCAATATTTGGTCTATAAGACGCACAGGCATTTTCACCCCCTTTTGGGAGACAAAAAAGTGTGTCTTGTAGTCCAAAAAATACGGTAGATAGTTTTCTCCAAGTGTATTGGAATTGCCAATTTATTATTATTCAATCAGATAATCTATATCAGGGGTCTCCAACCTTGGCAACTTTAAGCTTGGTGGACTTCAATGCCCAGAATTGCCCAGAAATGCAAAGCAAAGCAAAGCTGGCTGGGGAATTCTGGGCATTGAAGTCCACCAAGCTTAAAGTTGCCAAGGTTGGAGACCCCTGATATAGATTATCTGATTGAATAGTAGCCCAGCAGTCATGTAAGTATTTGCATGTATGACCAAATTCCTAGGTGACTCACTGCCTTTAAATTGATCCATGGAGAAAGTGCATATATGTAGTCCTTGCTTAATTTAACCAGTCACTTAGAAACCTCTCAAAGTTACAATAGATCCCCCCACTCCCCAAAAATATGTGCCATCTGAATTCAAAGTTTCAACTGCCATCAGCCCTTGTTTGCTTAATGACTGATGGAAAAATAGTCATAAAATTGGGTTGGTCACATTTAACAAACAGCACAATTTACAACCATAATTCCAAGTTCAATTACCAATAACACTTATACTTACATACCGCTTCACAGTGTTTTACAGCTCTCTCTAAACAGTTTACAGAGTCAGCATATTGCCCCCAACAATCTGGGTCCTTATTTTACTCACCTTGGCAGGATGGAAGGCTGAGTCAACCTTGAGCCAGTGAACCTCAAACTGCTAAACTGCTGGCAGTCAGCAGGCAGCAGAAGTAGCTTGCAGTACTGCACTCTAACCACTGCGCCACCACAGCTTTTTTACAATTACAGTCATAAGTCAAGGACTAACTATGAATAATCCAGTTTGACTCAGGGGACTTTGAGAGCCAGCTTGGTGTAGTGGTCAAGACATCAGGCTCAAAAATGGAGACTGCAAGTTTGAGTCCCACCTCGGACCCAAAGCCAGCTAGGTGAGCTTAGGACAATCACTTTATCACAGCCTTGGGAAGGAAGTATAATGGCAAACCACTTCTGAAAAACTTTGCCAAAAAACCCTCCCAAAAAACCATGTAAGGAGTTGTCTAGGACAGGGACTTTGGTCCCCTTAAGACTTGTGGACTTCAACTCCCAGAATTCCTCAGCCAGCTTTGCTGGCTGAGGGACTCTGGGAGTTGGAGTCCACAAGTCTTAAAGGGACCAAGGTTGGAGATCCCTGGTCTAGGAAATTGCTCTGGGAGTTGGAGTCCACAAGTCTTAAATGGACCAAGGTTGGAGACCCCTGGTCCAGGAAATTACTGAGAATCAGACATGATTGAATGGGAGGGGGGGAAAAAGAGGGGAAACTTTGGAAATAAAGAACTAATTAAAAGAATTGGATATGTTTAATTTAAAGAGGAGAAGGCAGAAGTATGGTAGCATTATTCAAATATTTGGAGAGAAGGAGGTGGGTTTATTCCAGGGGTGAAATCCAAATTTTTTTCTCTACCGCTTCTGTGGGCGTGGCTTGGTGGGCATGGCAGGGGAAGGATACTGCAAAATCTCTGTTCCCACCCCACTTTGGGGCCAGATAGAGGTGGTATTTGCCAGTTCTCCGAACTACTCAAAATTTCCGCTACCGGTTCTCCAGAACCTGTTAGAACCTGCTGGATTTCACCCTTGGTTTATTCTCTAGGGCTCCCAAGGGTAGGACAACAGCCAATGGGTAGAAACTTTAAAAAAAAACCATGAAAGTATCCTTAACCAAGGCTTTGGGTAAGATTAGGAAAACGGCAAAAAGCACAAATTCCAGAAACATTGAGCTTTGGTTCTTATATCACCATGATGGCGAACCTATGGCACATGTGCCAGAGGTGGCACGCAGAGCTCTCTCTGTGGGCATGTGTGCCATTGGCAGCTGCTTGTCTGGTTTCCAGTGCACATGTGTGCACCAGCCAGCTGGTCTTCGTGGGCAACAGAGCGCCAGAAAATGGCCTGAAAATGGCCTGGAAAATGGTCAAAAACAGCCAAAAAACAGGCATGCATGTGCCGACCAGCTGGTCTTTGGGTTTCCAGTGCTTCGGCACATGAGAAGAACAGCTGGCTGGTGCACATGTGTGAGCTGGAGACCCAAAGATCAGCTGGCTGGCGTGCACATGTGCACCAGCCAGCTGGTCTTCAGGTTTCCGGCGCTCTGGCGCGTGCACATGCATGCACATTCTGGTTTGGGCACTTGATGCCGAAAAGGTTCACTATCACTGTTATATCACATGTTTTAGCAATACCGATAGTAATAGCACTTAAGACTCATATACTGCCCCAATGCTCCATAGTGCTCTACAACAGGGGACCCCAATTAAAGGGTTGTGCTCTGCTTGAAACTGGATCACACGAGAGATGAGCAAGTGGTGTGCGTATGAAGCTACATTCGCACAAGTGGCAAACCCTTGTGCTCACATGCAAAGCTCTGTTTGCATGTGAGCACAAGGACCCTCGATTCACACGTGAGGCACTCTCTGAGTGGTTTACAACACCAGCCTCTTGCCCACAACAATCTGGCTCCTCAATTTACTGACCTCAGAAGGATGGAAGGCTGAGTCAACCTTGAGCTGGTCAAGATTGAACTCCGGGCTGTGAGCAGAGTTTATCTGTAATACTGCTTCTAATCACTGCGCCACTGGGGCTCTTTTAGTTTGTTTGATCGTAGTATTTTTTGAAGAAACCACTGACTGGTTTAAGATGATCCACTGTCATTAATAAATCACAGGAGCCGGGTGAAGGAAGTCCAAAGAAGCACAAGAGCTTAAGAGAAACATGAATGGATTTCTAAAGAGAAGACTGAGCTCAGGAAGGTTAGAAGTAAATACAAGAACACTGATAACTGAATAAGGTAGCCATAAGGCAGGGGTGAAATGTTCCTGGTTTGCACCGGATCACCCAATTCGGTAGCGATGGCTGCAGGTGGTTCAGAGAACCGGTAGCAAAAATCCCTGCCCCCCACCACGCCCAGCTGAGCTGCACGATCATCAGAGTGTTTTGTTTTTTTTTTACTTTTGAAAGCATTTTTTTCTTCGGCCGAAAAAATGCTTTTAAAAGTAAAAAAAAAGCCTCTGATGATCACACGGCTCAGCTGAGATCGTCAGAGCCTTTTAAAAGCATTTTTTCTACAACCTCTTCAGCTGAAGAGGTTGTAAAAAATGCTTTTAAAAGGCTCTGATGATCCCAGCTGAGTTGCCTGATTGTCAGAGCCTTTGGTAGAAAAAATGCTTTTAAAAGAAAAAAATAAAAGTTGGCCACGCCCACCCAGTCACATTATCCCCCTACCAAGCCAGGTAACAAATTTTACATTTCATCACTGCCATAAGGTAGCCCCTCCTATCTATCTAGGTGAGAGGTAGTCAACCTTTTTATACCTACCGCCCACTTTTGTATCTCTGTTAGTAGTAAAATTTACTAACCGCCCACCGGTTCCACAGTAATGGTGATTTATAAAGTAGGTTTGGAGTGGGGGGGGCGCCAGCTACCAGCTCTGCTTGTCTGTTACAGCTGGGTGGTGTGGGGGGAGATGCGCGAGCTATTCTTGGACGACGCTCTTTTGTTTGTGGTCGCACTATAGCGCCATTTAGTTTCACTAACATAACGTGAACTAAACTTATGCACGGGCAATACAAATAGTATATTTTCAGAAATTTAAATTGTCACGGGGAATTTTATGAAAACCTAATGAAAATGTTTTTAAATAATGCTATGAAAATTTTTTAAAATGTCAATTAAATTTTTAAAAAGGAAAGTGCTTCAGTATTGGACAAAACCCCTACTGCCCACCATGAAAGCTGGAATGCCCACTAGTGGGCGGTAGGGACCAAGTTGACTACCACTGATCTAGGTCATAAATGATAGCAGTGTCCACAAATACCGATAAGTGTTGCTTGTGGCAAGCTACATTTAGAAATAAGGCGCATACATTCGAGTAAAGTTTGGCATGGGGTGATTTTGTTTGAAAGCAAAATAAAAACATGGGTTCTTCCGTATGTGATGATGATGATGATGATGATGATGTTATCTATTCAGTTGTGTCATAGACTCTTGGTGATTCTATGGGCCAGGTCTCTC